>NW_026000082.1:577611-705619 GCF_001458135.2 Marmota marmota marmota
CCTAAGCATCTTACCCCTCCAAGGCACAAATGGTTGATGACAAGGGTAAGAAACTTTATCTTTGTCAGAAACTGTTTGGTTTATTCAGTTGTTTCAGCAACTTTATCAAGAAAGGATTCTTCTTCCTTTACACAATTAGAAAATTGAGATTCTCTGATATTAAGTAATATGCCCAAGGGCTCCTCTGGAACACAAGGTATTAACTATGGCCTGTTATCAATGCCGGGGCAGAACTCTTCCTAGCCTACCAAGGTTAAGAAACTTTGGAAAGGAGGCTGCTATAACTAATAAGCCCTGTTCCCCCTTCAGTAACCACCCCCTTCTCCAAGAATATCAGTCCTCCCCAACAAAAAAGAAAACAAAAAACCCCAGGATGTAAACATTCCCCCCAGCCCCTACTGGAGGAAGAGATAAGGTAAAGTCCCCAGGATCCTAGTCCAGTGCATAGGCTCCTGAAGAGTGTTCACTGTAGCCAGCATTAGCTGATGATAATAACTCACATTAGGATTACAATAAAGCACAGTTAACATAGTGTCGGACGGAGAGCATTGAAGTTTTCTGGCTCATCCCAATCCCCATTCACAGGAAAAAATCACCAGTAAAGCATTGCTTATTGAATATTTACCCTGGATTAATTATGAACTGCTAAGTGACTGATAGATAAAACAAAATAAATTAAATGAAATCATTTAATCTGTTCAACAACCCTATGATTTTGGAGCCATAGTATTCTATTTTTTTAAGGTAAGGCAATGGAGAATTACTTAGTAACATGCTCTGGTCTACACTTAAACCATGGGACTGGGATTTGTCTGATTCTAAAGCCCTTGACTTTTGCCAGACCCTTGGCCCATCATCCCCACCACAAACATGCAATGAAATGTCCCAGACATGCACATAAATTTTTAAGAGGCTGGCAATAAAAGAGGTTCACAACTCGATTTATTTTAATTTTTTTTCCAGAAAAAAAATCACATTTCAATAACAACTTACTCACAGGTAGAATTAAACTTTATTCTGAAATGGGAACCTTATTTGCAGTAATGTGTCATGACAAATAATTGCATATTCAAGATTTTGTGAAATGAGTGATAGGGCAAGTTAGGAAGGAAAAAAAATTTATAAAAATCAGTATTTACAAAAAAGTGATATCCACACTTTTTCTAACTTATAAGGCAAGTAAAGTTAAGATGGTCTCACGATTATCTCCAACAAGTCAACACTTTGTGTTCATCCCCAGCGCTCAGCAAAAGCTCTGCTCAGCTCTGCAGGCAGCAAGCATCTGCAGCTTTGCTGGTCTCCTCTGAGATCTGCAGAGAGGCAACAGACCTTCATCATAGCCTGAGCCGGAAGGGTGTCAGAATAAAGTATGCCCTGTATAGGTGGGCATGGAGTAAAACAAGGTGAGGCAACCACATTTTGACTAAATTTAAAATGTATTTTGAGTATTTTAATCCATAATTCTGATTATAAATATTTTATGCCCAAGGCATTTTGTGAAATGATATACTCAGCACAAGACTGTAAGGAAATTCAGTATCTTTTTGCTTCATAGATGATGAACTCTAAATAATATTTATCACCAAATCAATGTACAAACAGACACTATTGTTCTTATTTAAATAAATTGCATTTTACCGTTAGACCACAGCAAAATTTCTCTTGAGTTCCTTTTCTAGTTTCTTATTGTACAAGTTAAAAAAAAAATCAATGTCTTACATTGTGTCTCTTAGTAGGAATGTAAATGAAAATTTGACCATTTCATTCATACAGATCTCTTCCTATCCAAGTGAAAAACAAACAAAAAGACTTCTTAACTAAAATACAGTAGTGTTCAAAGAGCCAGAGCTGTAAATTACTGCTTGACTATAGTGGAACTCTGCTCATAGATGGATCAGCATAATATCATACTAACACTTGGCTTTTCAGGAAAAAATCTTTAGTGGCAATTTCCCAATTGCCTTAGACTTAGAGAAAGAGAGAGGGAGGGAAAAAGGTGGGGAGGGAAGGAAGGGGAGGAGAAAAGAGATGGGGGGGGGTGGAGAATATAAATGAATGAATGAATCAGAAGCCAATCCCTTTCTTCTCTTTCATGCATATTCACATAACAAAGTAAGAAATAAATACTGACCTGCAAAATCAACACAGCTTTAAGATTTTTCATCCTAACAACTCATAAAGAAAAGAAAAAAAATTAATATCTTTCTTTGCATCTTGGGACAGTGATCCTTGTAATAGTCATTTGGTGTATTATTTAAAATGGCTTAAAATGGTAACACATACATGAATAACATTAAGCATTTGTTTTGCCATAAAAACGTCAATAAAGTAATATAAAACTGAATAAGGAGAAATTAACATTTGCATGATATACTCATTCAGTGGAACATTTTGGAATTATAGATGGCTTATGCACAAACTCTGAATGGATTAAAAATTGATCTATGTTTAGAGAAATGTAAAGTAATTCAGCTTTACTGTTTTTCTATTTGTAAACAGACAATTTACCCAGGAATTTTATAAAGGAACATTATCCATTACACACACACTCACACACACACACGTATATATGTATATATATAGATAGATAGATACTGATTTGCAAAAAATAAGCAAAACAAACAATAACTGTGAAATGCTCATTAAAAGAATGTGGAGTCCTACAAAAATCTATGCTAAATAGTGCATTGTTCTTAGCTTTAACTAAAATGTTTTTCATATAATTTTTAGCAGGCTTATGTAAAATACTGTCAACATTTATCTATCATGATTTGGTTTCTTAAAGCTGTTTGCTAAAATATGACTGTAAATTGCTCACTAGCATTAATTTCACTCTGCCAAGAATTTGGAAGATCTTTAACAATTGGGGGCCAGACGTGCTGTTCATAGACGCAGGTCTTAAAGACAACATTTAAAACAAAACAAAACAAAACAAAATGTGTTTCATTGTTTTGCTTACAAAAACTTTAGGTGAGAAAGTTACATTCACTAAGAGATACTAATGAAAAGAGATAGCATGAAATGGAAGAATTCCCTTAAAGTTAAAGCAAAATCCTAGAAGCATCTTTTCAAAATTTTCCTGGCTATATTATTTGCTGTTATTGAAATATGTATGAGTATTAAAAGAAAACTTTTCTAAAGTTTTCCAAGATATGCTTAGAAATAATGTCTTACTGATCCAATAACTTTCTTGAGTTTCATTAAAACACAATATTTATTGTCAAAAATACAAGCAGTGAGGACTATGGTATAGGACCACTCATTTTTGGATCACAATGAATATTGTCCAAACTTGTGGACCTGAAAGTGGATTGGAAAATACCAGTGTGTGGATTAATACAGTCCAAATATATACTTTACATCTTTTCTCTAAAACATTAAGGGGTACTTAAAAATATATTTCAAAGTCAAAACATCTTTTCTTGCAACCTTAAAGATGTATTTAGGAGAGGCCAATGCACTACTGCTCTAAGGATAGAAGAAGGAGATCAGAAATACTATAAATCAAAGGAAAAATAACTTCAAGAATTAAAATTAGAGAATAAATTATTATACCACTGGCAAAGGGTGACAGAGGACTTTTTTCTTATAGAAATACCCTTTAGATTAGAAATTACATACTAAACCTGAGGATGAAACAAATAATCTCACAATAGTCAACTTGATAGACCTTAAAATCTGGTATCCCTTCAAGAAGGAGACTAGAGTTTCAACAGGACATTTAAAATGCAGCTGTAGCCGAGAGTGGTGGCACATGTCTATAATCCTAGTGGCTCTGGAGGCTGAGACAGGAGGATCTTGAGTTCAAAGCCAGTCTCAGCAAAAGTGAGGAGCTAAGCAACTCAGTGAGACCCTAACTCTAAATAAAATACAAAATAGGGCTGGGGATGTGGCTCAGTGGTCAAGTGCCTCTGAGTTCAAAATCCCTGATACCAAAAAAAAAAAAAAAAAAAAAATTGGCACAAAAGAAAGGAAGGTGTTTGTTTTTTTCTTTTGATATTTGGAGATTTAAGCAACGTACTCCTATCTCATTTTTTTCCTCTGTATATTCCATGGACAAAAAGTAATGAAAAAGTAACCATGGTTAATTCATGAGTAAGAAAGTGGTATTTCTATACTGTTTGATAAATAAAAAAAACAAACAAAAACCAAAAAGCCCCATTTGACTAATTGTTTTGACTTATTGGATTAATTTCATGGAAACATGATACTTATATTAATTTTTAAAGTGATTTTTTAGAGCCTGCCTTGATTTTGATATTATTAAAAATCCTAGTTTTATTTTTTAAAAAGTTGCTAATATAAAAATCATGTGACAAAATGAATACATTTAGACTAAATGGGATTTGGCTTAAATGTACATTCTCCTGGGGAGAAAAAAGCAGAAACAGAGATGTGTGCCCACATTCCCCTTCTTGGTAGGTATCTGCATATTTTACTGTATCAGCAACTTATGAGAAACTGATTATTTTGAAAAATTCAAAAATAAAAATGATTGGTGCAACTCTTTTAGAATAAGGCTAATTCATGCCTGAGGCACTGGGTTCAATTCTCACCACCAAATATAAATAAATGAAAAGTTTAGTTTAGTTGTCAAATGGACCAAGAAAAAAAAAACATTAAAAAAAGCCTATAAAATAAAGAAGGCCAACTCACAAGATAGAGGTCTGGGTGTCCCTTGCAAGGAAGGAGACATTTATTAGAACTTGGTATTGGGAATGAGTGACAATGTATGATACTCCTACTATCTCAAGTCTTTTAAGACAATGAAGACAAGGACAGAGAATTGAAAATAAGAGAATGCATTTCAAGCTACTTTGAGAAGGTGATAGCATAACAGAAGGACTCCAAAAGAGAAAGGTAAGAATTTTTCTAGGAAAATAATTATAAAACTATCTTTTTTTCTAAGACTGAAGGAAGTTAAGTTGACTGAATGAAAAATAAACTCACTAGAAAAATGATATTCAATTTAGAATTTAATGCTTATATTAATATATAAATTCTGATATAATGCCAGAACTGAAAAAGATTTTGAAGAATGACTAGAGCAATGATTCTGAAATTTTGAGTGCTTACCAAAATACATATTCCTAAATTCCATCCCTGGAGATTTATTAATTCAATAAAAACTTGGGGTTATAGTGATGACTAAGACCACATCATTGTTCTCTTATGTGAAGATACAAGTGGTCCATATACTTTGAGAAGCACTGATTTTTTTCAACAATTTTGTTATTGAATTATCCTTATTTCAAGGCTAGTTTTTCATATTGTCTTTTACTTTGGCATTCAAATGGAGTGTGTGTAATAAAATAAAATAGGAGATTCCCCCCACCCACCCAAGGACAAATTAGAAGAGCTCAAGGTGGCTCCTGTGCCCTCAAATTAATTGGGTATTCTAGTTGTAGTACCACTTTGGGTGAATTAGTTCATCTATCTAAGCCTTAATGACATCATTGGTAAAACAGGAATTAAAAGGAGTACTTAAACAATTTTTGGATTTTTATAAGAAATAAAGGAGCTTATATCTGTCACTGGTACACAGCAAGCACTCAAGTATATGTTCACTTTCACAGTGTACTGATTACCATGAATGTACAAGTTTCCTTATAACGCCTTAAAAATGGTTTATCTGAATAAAGTGGAATTGTGGAACTTCAGAGTCAGAAGATACTTTACACCTCATCTGTCTGTTGTTATGGTATTTAAATTAAGCTGCTGGAGAAGCTCCCTCATTGCTTTGAGATGTTTTGCCTAACAGAATTCCATGTAAAATTTTATTAGAAAGAAGTCCTGCTATGAAGAAAAGCCTGAAAACCACAGCAGTCCCAGCCTCTCATTCTAAAGAAGAGAACTGAACAGCATAGAAACTTATCTAAGGTCACGCAGCAGGAGTAATGGTAGAACTAATGTACTCATCATCTTCTTTGAAAAGAAGATTTTAAAATGGAAATTTGTGTAATTATAGGTCAAACATTTTTCAGATTGAGATTGTGTAAAAAAAAAAAATACAAAGCCCAAAAGAACATCTGTAATTTGACTTTCTGAGGATTCTGTGTATTCACTCAAAATCATATGAAATGTGGGCATTCTTTCCTTAGAGGTGAATATATTCCCCAATACCACACAGTGAATTTTCATTTGATTGTAGATGAAGTGAGTAGAACTTTAAAATGTAGTATTTAATTCTTAGTAATTATACATTCCAATTATGATAAAATTCAGACTAATTATTAATAAGAATTTATTTTTAAAAATTTCATAAAAATATGGGATTTATTTGAAGAGAAAAACATACTTTTCATCTTGCCAAAATAAAGCAGTACCATTTATACTTTCTATCTTGTTAGAGCAGAGGCTTTTTGAATCAGAATGTTCAGGAAACAGTGTTCAGGTTAACTAGAACTTTTTTTTTTTTTAATTTTAACCCCTTATGCTTCAAATCATCTTAGGATGTACTAGTCTACTTTGTTCTGACCTAGGAACTGATCATGAACCTGACTTGATATGTCTTTGATAACTGAGACTTTTGCATTGTTTAGGATCTTTTTTTTTTTTAAGAACATGAATTCTTATTCTACAGTACTGTGAAAATATAGGCTTAACCTATAATTAAAACAACAACAACAACAACAAAACACCAAAATCTAAATCCCTGATACAAGCTTATTGTGTTATTATTTGACCTATTTTCTGAAGGGGGAAGGAATACATTCTTATTGAGGTTCTGGTTATTCAATATTTAACAATTTTGAAATCAATGACTTCCATTTGGTTTCATGAAGGCCAAATATGGGGTCATAGGATTTCTTCATAGTTTCAGATTTAGTTCCTGGAAACATTTGAATAACGTTAGAGACTACTGAAATCTATATTTTTAATTACATTTTTTACAATATCAGCAAAATTATTCTTTGGAAAAAAATTGTGTTTAATTACTAATTCAGTCTAAATCTATATAAAATAAAATATAAAGAGAAAAACATGAGAACCAGTAATATTTACACATTTTTAATATGCTTTTTGTTAATATTCAATGTTTTTTCATGAACTGATTATTTAAAAACCACGTTTTTATTTTCTTACTATGTGTAATTCTCAATTTTCTGTTGTGTGCTCTCCATTGATTTTAGTGTTCTGAATTTTCCCATGTTTTGGAGATTTAAAAGTTTGAATTTTTCAAATTTGATTTCAAAATCAGATTGAATATTTTTACTTAAAATGAGTATATTAATTAGTTTGTTCAAAAAAGCTTCAATACTACAGGACTTTGGGGAACCAACTGACTGCTTGTTTGAATAGTCAGAATTCTTTTAAGCTAAAACAGGTCATTCTAAACATTCTCTTGGTAGCAAGCATTGATTGAAGAGTACAAATATTAATTTAAAAATTTCCACTATAAACAATTACCAGTCACAATCTCATTTTAAAAGTAAGACCTAAAAAATTTAATTGCATTCTAAAATTTAAAGGAGCCAAAGACTCTTGGTCAAATTTGAGTGAATATAAAATGAAATTTAGCAGTTAATGGCAAATAGAACAATTAATTTCAGTTATTTAATAGTATAACCCAGAATAGGACTTAGTTTATGTTTAAAGTAAGTTTTATGACTTAAAGACAGAATAACATTTTCAGATCTTAATGGGGGAAGATTTTATGATTGGGACTATTGAAGGAGTTGTCTTTGACTCCCCACATCTTGGGGCCAGACTGAGAAACTGCAATTTTTATGGTACCTTGAGGCAATGAGATGACTTAGATGACTCTTTTCTTGATTCCCCAATAAGAGCAAAGATTGACAGGTTTATACAATGAATATTAATCATCCCAAAGGAAATTTATTATACAATGATGTGAATAGAATTTCATTTATAAAGTTTATTTGTTCTTTCCCAAATGATAAAAATGATAACAATTAAAATTCTCCTTCTGAATCTAAACAGGGAACTAAAAATTATTTTCTGAGATTCTTATTCTCAGTGTTTTGATTCCTGTGGGTAAAGAGGAAGACACGAGGTATCATTCCCCCAGGCTGGATGAGAGAGACCATCTGTTCAGAGGAATTGTGCAAACATTGTTAACCAGTTCAACTATGGAAAGTCTTAAATATTAAAGTCATAATTTTGGTTTTAGTCTGACTGGTTATTCAGCAATCTCCACATTTGCTAAACTGCAGAGAGAGGGGGAAGTAGTTAAGATTTTGACATCTTCTTTACTCTTGATTATAATTTAATATACTTAAACTTTAAATATGAATTGCTTTCCCTTTTTACACAAGTTATAAAAATAAGAGGCCCTGTTTATAGTTTGCATTTTTTTATGAAATTTGCAGTTTGAAAAAAAAGCTCTTTAAAAAGTGGTAATTAATGCTTTTCTTTGAATATGCTGTAACCTTAGAATTTTTTTTCTGAAATAGTTTCTGAATTTAACCCACTAAACATTTGAAGATAGACTTTTTATTTAGCACTAGAGTAAAACATACTAAGGACTGAAGAAAAGAAAGTTTCTTTTTTTCTTCTCGTTCCATTTAAGTTTCTTTATATGTGGCACCCCCTTTATGACAGCTATCAATATTATATTTAAATTTTATATATTGACAAAATGCAATCTACCTCTGTAAGCATTGTGCCATTCAACAGTACTACAATTAAATTTACATACCACAGTTTAAATTACATCCATTTCAGGAATGGTAAAATGCTAAAACTCAAGTGTCTAACTGCCTTACTGGAATGAGAATACAATTTACAAATACAATAATTACATTTGAAACATTAACAATATTACACCTAGAAGTAAATACTGTCATCATGGTGTGGTGTAAGGAAAATCACTGCTGAAAGCCATCGACTTTCCAGCTGATAGATCCCAAGTGCAGACATTGGTTTGCTTTCATCAAACCAGAATTAAAACCTGTTTCTCATACAACAGTTCTCCATTATATGAATCCTTGCATAAGATTTTATTAGTTATCTGCCAAGTATTTTCCTGCAAAACAAAACAAAACAACATATCAATATATTATCTGCTATTTTGATACTGTGATTATTATATAGGTAAGATTTCTATTCCTTTTGCCCTATCCCTTGGAGCCAAATATTGCATACTTTACGTTGCAATAATAATACAAACTACATAAAGGTTTTTGTTTGTTTGTTTGTTTGGTACCAGGGATTGAACTCAAGGACACTTAACCACTGAGCCACATCCCCAGCCCTTTTTTGGATTTTATTTAGAGACAGGATCTCACTGAGTTGCTTAGGACCTCACTAAGTTGCTGAGGCTGGCTTTGAACTCATAATCCTCCTGCCTCAGCTTCCTAAGCCGTTGGGATTACAGGCATGCACCACTGTGCCTGGCCCACTATGTAAAGGTTTTTAAACTTTCAATTTTCTACATCAGCTAGTTGACTTTTAACACTTCCATTTTTTGCAGAGGTGTGAGTTTTGCTCAGAATAGGTGGTGGTGTGTGGGGTTTCCCCCTGCATGTCAGAATCCAACTTATTTTAGGAAGGGTGCTCATATAGTTCATTTTCCAACTTGGTTTATTTTTGAGAGTGAAAGAGATAATTAACAATCATGCCAACATAGCAGTTTGGCAGGCATGAAAGACAGGACTTGGGGCTGAGATAAAGCTGAGTGGTAGAGTACTTACTTGTCTAGCATGCGTGAAGCCTTGGGTTCAATTGTCAGCACCACAAAAACAAAACAAAACAAAACAAAAACAAAAACAAAAAAACCCAAAACCATACCAAACCAGGATTCATCCTGGAAAATTATACTTGACAAATATAATCAGCTTGTATTGGGAGCCCTCCCCCTGCCCTACTTACAAAAACAAAATGAAAAAACCTAGCCTTTGTGCAAAACAAAACCTGTCTCATGGTCATGTTCATTTCATGGGTAAATGGTTCCGATCTGTGATTTGTATTCTTTAAAGTTGTTATTAAAGTGAAAATAGATTCTCCTACTTCTCAGCTAAGCTTGCCACATCTAAACTCTATGAAGTCCTGTTGGAACTAAAAGTTTACAAGAAGTCCAATACTCCCATGCCTTAGGTATGTCAAAAATTTTGTGTTCTTTTTCCTTTTTTAAAAACGTTTTCAGAAGGTGATAAATTCAAAGACAAACAGCATTTATCTTATTTGCCAATATAACAAAAGTAGGCTTTATTCCATTGACCTCAATACACACATGTGCATAGTGGGTGACTCATCAGCCAACATAAGAAACAGAGCTAGCATAAGTAGCCTTCCTGATTTCTGACTTCCAGGTCATTGTTCCATTTGTATTTCATTCAACTATTGGTTTGGTTTGATTTCTAATGGGGAGTGAGAAGAAGAAGGAAAATGGTGAGAAAACTATGACCTATTCCTCCTTAATGAAGAGTAGCAAAAGCAACCTTATTTTTGCAAATAGAATTTGAGATACCAACTTACCTGCTGCAAACCTTTTCTTGATGAGTGAAAATCGGTACCCTGCTCCAACAAGTTCAATGTCACAGCCAGAAAGAGTGCTCCCTTCACTTGTGAATTGTACAACCAGTGGGGAAGGTTTGCTTGGGCCTTCAGACAGCTGAAATCTTGCTAATAAGGAACCCACCCCTTAAAAAAAAAGAAATATTACAAGAAAATAGGCAACACAACATTCTGGATATAATTTTGGAAATTAGAAAGTTAAAATACAACATTGGACTTACTTGGAAATAGTACAAGTTTTAGTGACAAAATTGTGATGAATGAAATGTGTCATTGAATAATATGAATACTTCTATTTGCACATTAGTGGAAGTATACTCAGCAAAATGGTGCTTCAAAATTTGGGGGCATGCTGCATGGAAGGCCATGTATTTTCATAACTCTGAATAATATCAGAGGAGAGTGAAAAATATTTATGAGTATGGATCTACTAGAGGACAGGGACATGCCTCCATACAAGCTCTTTCCTGAAAGGATGGTCTGTGAGTTGAGGTCTTGATAGGAAGGGGAAGAGGAAAAGTACTGGAAGGATTGTTTGTTTTTATTGATTGAAATAAATAAATGCAAAAATGGTGTTAAATATTCTGCTTGTTTTTTTAGTGCCACATGTATTTTGGTTCAATAATTGGCATTTTTTTAAACATTTATTCTTTAGTTGGAGGTGGACACAATACCTTTATTTAATTTTTATGTGGCGCTGGAGATTGAACTCAGTGCCTCATGCATGCTAGGTGAGCGCTTTTCCTCTGAGCCACAACTCCAGCTCCATAATTGGCATTTATCTACAAGTTATTTCAGCTTTATAAACTAAATAAAATAGTTTATATTTTATTTTTATAGTTTATTTTTATTACCTCCATTTTCTGACTTCTGAGAGATATCAGGAATCTTCCACAGTATTCTTTGTTGTTCAGCATTCCTAAAAATAAAATAGAAAAAAGGTCTTTCTATGTGCAAATTTCTGTTTAAGGAACGCCATGTTTTATTTTTTTCAAGATAGTATTTTTTAAAAGAATGTTGAAAAGTTTGGCTATAATTTTAAAAATTATCTCTATGTACCTATATTCACACATACATTTCTCTTTTTCTGATTCTAACTTGCTACAACATGGTGAGGTAGACATTTAGAGGATAATAAAAAGTTTAGAAAAAAGTTTTGAACACATCTGTTGAAAGCATAAAAAGTATTAGCTAATTAATTCAGAACATTTAAATTGCAACTGTCATCTGGCTGGCATCATTTAAAAAAATATATACTTTTTGCTTTTGATGGTAATAGGGAAAAACTGGAATGTTCTTTCTAGTACAAGTCCTTTATCATGGATGCTTCTGGCACTCGGTATCTATTCAGTTTCTACCTTCACCACCATGCCTTTTTATGTAGTTCAGAGGCTGTAAGAGGTGCACTGTGTTTCCCAGATACTCTTGCAATAAGATGTTCTGAGATGCAAATTTGGTCCCACCAGTTACAGGCTCAGTTTGAGACCTGGAAGGAGAGGGAGGCAGAGGCCCTTTTCTTGCTGCCTTCACTATTTCCCTCTGGCCAGCCACCCAACTGAGACATGGAGTTCTTCTAACACAGGGGTGCAGTCTGGTCTTTAGTGTCACAGGTGTTGAGAGGCAGGAACTTCCTGATCCTTGCATCAGAGTTACAGGAGTGGGCTCTTGAGTTTAGTGATTCCACTGGTAGTCTCCTGATTTTTTTCCTTCCCACAGCTATGGCAGACACAGCCAGTCCCCTGGTGGGCCAGTTCTTACAATGTTTGGGAAACATTCTTGGAGCTACAGCCTGTTCCTTTAGCACTTCCACCATCATGGAAGCATTGAAATCCTTGTACTAAATCATTATTGCTTAAAATAATATTTCCTGCCCTGAACCCTCCAACATTGGCCTACTATGATCTGCTACAGGAAACACAAATGCCAAGGAGTCTGCAACCGGGGGATGAGCAGTTTCTTACCAGACTGCGGGTGGAAGCACGGCCTGGAGCTTGGTCACGCCTCCGTCTATGGGGACCAGGAACTGCACATTGTTCAGGGCCACGGCTGTGGTCATCGAATCCGTGTTGTATTTGTAATCTATGCGCAGGTCAGTGCTCGCAGGCTCACATCGCCAGTTCACTGCCAGGTTCAGAGGCGTGGACTGAATGCCCTGGGCAGATACCTTTCCAAACAACAGGAAAGGGAGCATTTAAGGTTCAAACATTAATGTGAAACTAAACCAGAAGCTCTGGTTATCTTCCAAAAGAATGGTTTTAGGTATCAAAATATCATAATGTTGTTTGTGTGGCTCACAAAGGAACACTCAGTGAAAAGCACTATAAAGGGTACTATGTGAGACAGAGCTGGGTACTTCAGGCAAACTGTTCCAGATTAAAAACATAAAGTCAATTGCTCAAATCTCTAGGGCACTTTAGAATTTACAGTGCATTTCCTTCTGATTAGGGAGGTGGGATAGCACACTGGTTAGGGGCTGAGACCACAAAGGCCACAAAGCTACACAGTCCTGGTGTGAATTCAGATTTTGCTACTTAGAAGCTTGGACATAATCTCACTGAGCCTCAGTTATTTCCTTGTATGCCTAATGGGAATTATGATAATAATATTTTCCCACAGGGCTGTCAGGAAGATTGAAGGAGATAAAATAGCACAGGTCCAGCACGGAGCAAGGAATTAATATTTTAATAAATGTTTCCTATTAATATTCTCACCATATTTGCTCTTCACAACAAATTGTGAGATAGACAAAAAGGGTTATTATTACACATTTGTGATTTTCCAGAGGAAAGACTTGACCTCTGGTCCTCTAACTCGAAGAACTACTTTCTGATTTGAACCAACCATGAGTTAGTTAGACCAAAACAAAGTCAGATTTGAAGAATCAACAGCATTTTGTCTTCTCTAAAGACTAATATAATTTCGAATTCTGGGTCCACAGTGAAAAATTCAGTGTTATCAGTATTTGATTATGATTGTGAATAGATCTCTTGGAGATTCTCCTCTGCTAGGTTTGTATACACTGCAGGGACTGCATGGGGGATGTCTTTGAGCTTGGATTTTTATTCAGGGAATATGGGTTTTGCTGCTTTTGAAGAACATACACAACTCACTGGAAATGGCAGCACATATGAATGCCCTGGGAAAGGGTCCTCAGGGTGGGTTGGCTCACAAGCAGGGGTGGTTGTTGTAGACAGTCCAGAAATGGGTTCTTTTTTAAAAAAACATATCAGTGCATTTTAATTATGGAATAACAGGTTCTACTGTGACATATTCGTATGTGCACATGACATACTTTGATCACATCCACTTTACCATTATTCTCCCGTACCCTCCCCCTCTCCTCCTCTCCTCCTCGGATCCTCCTTTATAAGATGACAGATATGACTTTTGATGAAAATTTTAACCAGACAGCCACTATAATAGTTTTTAAACTTAAAATACTGTTAGCTGTACAATCCTTCCTACAAATAAACTTTTTTTTTGGGAAATCTGTTATCTAAAGTAGATCAAAAGCCAGGCAGCACCTTCCTCCCCATGCTTTTTCTGCACTCTCTCCTTCTCTACCACCCTCAGTAGTAGTTCTCAACTCCATAAGTGTTCCTCTACCCAGGGAGGGGCTTTTTGCATAGGTGAAGATGCATTTTTGATTGTCCCAATTTCTGGGATATGCTATTGGTGGCTACAGACTAAACATGCTGTGATTTGAGGGCAGTCCCACAAAATGCTAGCAGTGTCCCCAACCCCATCTCCTTGCATTGTTGAAAAACAACAATACAACTGAATCACAGCAAAAAGTTCAGAGTACTTTGAAATATAGTAGGCTACGAGCTCCTTATAATAACCTATAAAATATCTAGATGGGTATATTTTTACCCTTATTTTCAGCTGCAGAAAGGGTTCTGGGAAATTAAGTACCCAAGGTCAGGGGCCATTAAGAAACTTACTTAATTTCAGAATTTAATCTCTTGCCTACACTTTACATTTTACACAAAGCTCATATGGCAATAAGTGAATTATCTACTCTCTAGAGTCAATAACAAACAGAGAGAATACAAATATTGCACAGGATTTAGAAGTTTAAAAATATTTTAATCTGAAATGAAAATGTAGATAGAGTGTTTGTAATTAGATTCACGAAGGGAAATAACTACAGTTTTCTTTTCACAGTTGGACAGGAGAACACACATTGTACCCTGAAATTTAACTGTTAAGGTGAAAATGAAATTTGGACGTTCCATTTCTTATTCCTTCTCATTTCTCTTACAAGCTCACGGCAGCCACTAGACATGTTTAAATATTTTGGAAAAAAGTTAAGTAAAATACATTTTCTATTATATTTTACTTATAAAAGTAATGAATTTATGCCATAGCATATGTTTGTTGGTACTATATAACCTATGATATTTAAAGCTTAAATGATACTGAAGTACGGCAGAAAAATAAATGGGTAAAAAGGAGACATAAAGGAAGGGCAGGAAATAAAATTTTAATTTAAAGTTTTGCATACTTTTCCAGGACTCTCACACTCAGTCTTTTACCAAGGCTTGTTACTGCCAAATTCCTGGGAGATCTGTAATTCTATCTTAGCACTGTTAATTAACACCCCCCCACAAATAGATTAAGTAATGATAGATATAGTATCTTGAGGAACCTAAACTTAGGGAACTTTCCAGTGCTATCTATTGATCAGATAATGAAGACCCTGTCTGCCTAAGGATTCAGAGATTGACCAGACCACCAGAAACCTCCTAGAGATTTCAGGACTAATATCATCCCGATATACCTTTCCATACTGACTTCTCACCAAATTTCCTTTAGAAAGAGAGCCAGCCCGCCCCCACCCCAGTGTGTTTCTGAATGGTCTGCATTCTCCCTTGAATGCATATCTACTTTCTGAAATAAACCTATCTATGTCGCTGACTGATGGTGCTAACATTCTTTTCCAGCATGAAAGTCAAGGACCTTGCTGAGTTGAATTACCATCACCCTTCTTCAGAGACAACTCTGCTCCTGTGACAATACTATCCTCAGGCAAAAACTTCACATTTGTTTGCATTTATGTAATATGCACCACCATATGGATATTCCACTTTCAAACAACATTTCAAGTAAGTTTTTTTCCAAACTACAGAGTGCACTAGAACCACTTGGGTAACTTATTAAAAATACAGGTACCTAGGTTGACACAAGTAAATACAAATACCTGGTGGTGTCAGGGTGAAGGTACATATTATGTCTAAATGTCTGCACATATATTTATTTTTGGCATCAGTTCAGAGCCAGCATTGGTCTATGGATTCTCTGGTAACTACACTGTGCAGTCATTTTTGAGAATGTACTGATTTCTATTAAAATGCAACTTTCCTCATACAAAGAAAAATACTCTGAATATATTTACTCATCAAAATGATAATGCATTAAAAACAATATAGGAGAGGCCGAGGATGTAACTCAGTGGAACGGCACTTGCTTAGCATGCTCAAGGTCCTGGGTTGGATCTCCAGTACAGGGAAACAAAAAATCAAGGAGGTCAAGTAACTGAGAATCAGGTGGACACTCAGACAGGTAATGTTGTTTCTAATAGACTTATTTACTAGATCAGTAATAATTTCAGGTAAGGGTAATCCTAGGCACAAAAAGAAAGCTCTCAGATACAATATTATATTTTATCAAACATATTTTTGACTTTGAGTTATTTCTTAAGCTTTGTTAGAATGGTTTCATAGGAATATTGCACTATGAAAAAATCTAGTTTATTTACATGTAATCATTTGAAAAAGAGGCTTTAGAACACTAGTGGTCTTAAAATTGCAGTGATCTAGTTTAATGATACTTACACTTTTAATATAATTTTTTGTTATCTTCATTTTGTCACATTTCTTTAACTTTTTAAGAGAATATTTCATTTATAAGTTTAAATAAAGATACACATGAATGTTATTGTCATTGGTCACAAAGTAGCTCTTTAAGGTGTCCATTTCCTTATATTGACAGCCTTCATATAATATTAAAAGAAATACTATTTTATTTATTTTTATTTAATATTAGGTACTTTAGAATGTAAACTGTAATGTGAAAGACACCCTGGCCATATAAATAGGCTTACCTGATATTTGAGCATGTCCACATTGTAATATGTAGCCTGGGGTTTTTGTTCAGACACTTTCTTCAGGTGAGTCATCAGATTTGGCATGTTTACCCAGAATTCCTTGGTATTGGCATCATTTTGTGTATTATCACTATTTAATTGGGAAGAAAAATGATTAAATAGCAGCTTATAACAAATAGCATCTACACAAGCAGCATCATAGAAAATTGCCATCTGATTTCTGTATCCACCCTGGACAACTGGTAGAGATTATATAATTCACAGTTGTGTAGTTTAAGTACAAATGTGGTTCTGAACAGTATCATGTTAACAAATTAATATTGATATCGAGGAAATACTGTGTTCTAATTCTCAGTGGGTACCTAGTAACATTAACTAGTCACCAATCATGGTTAATCATGATTGCTATAAACCATGATATTCATGGTTGCTTTAAAAAACGAATTATAATCTGAATTTAATAGCTCATCTCAGTTTTGTCTAAATTTGTCAGTTAATGCAATTAAAAAGCTGAACATGTTTATTTGTTTTGAATTCACTTGAGCCATAGGTTTTAGAAATTATCCAGTTAAAGAATTGGCCAAAGGCAAACACGGTCTTTATTACTGGCCAAGGAGAAAAGGGTGACACTAAAATTCCCATGCTACCTTTTCAACATTTAAGCCTTCATTCAAGAGTATCTAAACCATAAAAGACATCACTTCACATCCAAGATGATCCTAGAGTGTAAGTGATGGTAACCATGGTAGTTACAATGGAAGAGCAGAGAGCAGTCTTGATGAACCCAGGAGGGTGGAATCCCTGTGAGTCACTAGTTTTACTCAGAGGCATGTCCACAGACCACCCTTTTAATCCATCTTGTAGATGCTTGTCTCAATAATAATAAGAATCAAGCAAGAGTGCACAAAGCATTTGTTCATTTCCAACATATCAAGGAAACCGAGACCCCATGTGAGTTTGTAACTGGACACACAGCTTGTTTACAGACATCTTACTTTCAGAATATAAATCTATAATTTTGTAGCTGTAATTCTTGAGCACCCATTATGTTCCAGGCATTCTGCTAGATACATTATAAACTATTACATTAAAATCTACCCTGCAAAGGAAGCATTATCTTCAACTTAAAAGATGAGTAAATTTATAATACAAGAAAATTAATGGTTCAGAAAAGAGAAGGTTGATAAAGTGAAAAAGAGATAAAGGGAGATCAAAAGTGAGATGCTACCATTTAGTCTCTAGAAGGCAAACAAATCAAGAAAGCAGAGTTACAAAACTCAGGGCCTTAAAACTACCATTGGTCTGTTAGGAGAGGGTGGCATCTAGGAGGGAAGAGGTCAGGTATCAGTGAGTGTGACCTGTGTGGTTCTGGTAGGCTCTGGTATGAGGTGCTTGCCAACAAAGCAAAGCTCTTTGAATCTTATGGGGCCCGGGAAAGAGTCCTGGCCCTTGAGACTTTTTCCCTGTTCAAGCCGAACCAAGGATATTGATCAGGGCTTTTCATTTTACTTTTATTTTAAAACATCTAAGTTATCCCAAGCTCCCAGAGTTGTCACTACACAAGGAGGCAGGAGATAAGAGCAATGGGAGGTCAGTGAAATTAAGTAATTTGCTTAAGGTCACAGCGAATATGTAATAGGACCAGGATTCCAACCCTGATCTGTTGCATTTGTCAAACTTTCCCACTAGACCATAGCAGAGGTTCAGAATTAATATCTAGCAGGTTGCCATTCATTTATATTAAGTAGAGCTGAATAATTGGGAGGATCTTAATCATGCTATTTTTATTAATTTTATTTATTTCTTTTTTAAATTAATTTTTAAAATTTATATATGACAGTGGAATGCATTACAATTCTTATTACACAAATAGAGCACAATTTTTCATATCTCTGGTTGTATACAAAGTATATTCACACCAATTTGTGTCTTTATACATGTACTTTGGATAATAATGTCCATCACATTCCACCATCATTTCTAACCCCATTTCTAACCCTCCCTTCCCCTCCCACCTCTCTGCCCTATCTAGAGTTTGTCTTTTCCTCCCATGCTCCCCATCCCTACCCCACTATGAATCATCCTCCTTATATCAGAGAAAACATTCAGCATTTGTTTTTTGAGATTGGCTAACTTCACTTAGCACTATCTTATCCAACCAACTCTATCCATTTACCTGCAAATGCCATGATTTTATTCTCTTTTATTACAGAGTAATATTCCATTGTGTGTATATACCACATTTTTAAAATCCATTTATATATTGAAGGGCATCTAGATTGGTTCCACAGTTTAGCTATTGTGAGTTGTGCTGCTATAAACATTGTCTCCTCGGTCTATACCCAAAGGACTTAAAATCATGCTATTTTAAAAAACAAATACATCTGTTCAGTTTAAAAATAAGCTAATATATATATATATATATATATATATATATATATATATTTATTTATTTCCTCAAAGAACCTGCTTTAATAAATATTCCAGAAAGCTTTGCCTATTAAATGCCCAAAGAGACACAGAACTCCTCAATGCTAAAGAAATCATGAGAATTCTTCAGTCTCATATTTGGGTTGATAATTTTTCCTGAACATTCTTTGAAGGCAAATCCCTTTCCTAAGATAAAAGGGATTGCAAACTTAATGCTTCCAGGTTGCTAACCTCAATGACATCTTTCAGTAAAGATAAATGAGAGAATTGGCTGGATCTAAGATGATAGATGCCCAGAGGCTTATACTGCAGTGAAAACAGCTTGGTCACCATTGTCTTTTAAAAATTAGGGGTGGTGGTGATGGTGGAGCAGCAGTACATGACAAAACCAAATCGGCAACCACTGGCTAAAGGGTCACCCACTTCAGCTCTGCCATGAAAATGAAAGATTCAGGCTGATGTGGGACTTAGCCTGTCACTGATGGGCAGACCTGGCTGTAGCCAGAGAGATTCCCAGGGGAGAGAGGCCAGGCAAGGGTATACTTTGAGCTCAAAGGAAATAGTAACAAGTTTTGATTCTAGACAGATGCAATGTAAAGCTACCAGAGGGTTATGGGCAAAGATGGCCTGGGTCATGATAGAAAACATCATTTGGCTGTTTAAATATATTGTAGCCAAGCAAGATTGGATTCAGGAAGGGAGGCAGTTTGCAGTGGTCCAGGGAAATGAGAGTGGCCACTTGCACCAAGGAGGTTACAGCAAATTAAAAATGTGGCCACTTTAGAGAGACATTTTTAAATAGAATATCAGGATCTAGTGAAGAGGAAGCTACAAAGACTGGCTCTTTTTTATCTAATCCACTGCAAATAAGTAACTTGATACAGTTTATCATTTTAATATCATGAATATATGTATGTCTGTGTAGCTGTGCAGGTGCATAATAGACATCATTTCAGATTTAATAGTTAGAAAATGTGAAAAAGTATTTATACGAACACATTTGCTTGAACTTCTTTGATATCATACCTGTAAATTTCCATCAAAACACTTACCATTATAATGAAATTATGTTTAACAAGAAAATTTTCAAGTTCATGTGAAGAGTAGCTCATGGTTCAAATATTATTTAATTTTAAAAGATGCTGATACAACAAAAGAGTTCCCTATTATTGGGTTTATTATCCAATGAATATATTGTCACTAACACATTTAATTATTTTCAATGACTCTTTTACCACTTTAGATAGCTGTTCATGAAAATACCCATATGCATATGCAGCTACACATACACACGGAATTATCCTTGGAAAACTTTGACAGCTGGTCAAAGTTCTGTGTCTGAATCTACAAGCATATCAGAGCAGTGGTAGTTAGCAACAGTGCTACTGCTAAGATTTATTTGTCATCTAAGTACAAAGTGCTAAACCACATATATCTAAAAATTTATGCAAAATAATATTTACCAGCAGAGAAGTTGGGGATTTGGCAGGACATGTTCTAACCTGCTGAAATTTATCACCCGAAAAGTCAGAGCAGCTGGGGAGGGGTTGTTGGCAAAGTGTCTGGTGATGCCGGCAGGAAAGGACAATACCATTTCTCCAGTAATCTTAACGATACATCTGGTGTATCAAAACACATGAGAGAAAAGAAAGAGAGGAAATCCAGGTCAATAAACTGTCAATCAAAACAGCTAAGAAAAAGAAAAGATTTGGGTAAGTACATAAATAGCAAAAGAGATGATAGGTGTGCTCTTAATTCCTCTCTCAGCTACTAAGTTATTTCTAATTTACATGAGAACTTGTTGCTTAAAACTTACTTTTAAAGAGTGAACTATAAGAATCAAAGTACAAAGTCTATAGGTTGTCCTCACAAATAAAATCATCTACTCTTGTGATTCTCACTTTGATTTCTGAATTTTTGGCAGCATGTTTCAAGATATTAAATTGCATCATATTGTCACATTTTACTGAGACTTTGAGTAATGGGGTTAGTACCTTGAGCATAGTCTTTTACATACTCATGAGGTAAAGTTCTTGCTTACTATTTAATTAGTTCTTTATTCTATTAACTTGTCTATTTGGTCACAATTATAAAATCAGACCTAGAAATTAATGCAATAAAATGATTTTTTATATGTTTATTTTATTTATATGTGATGCTGAGGATCAAACCTAGGGCCTCGCACATGCTAGGTGAGCACTCTACTGCTGAGCTACAACCAAAACCCCCAATAAAATGATATTTTGGAATGAAAAATACACCTTTTTTTGTTAAATGGGCTTTATGGAGGCACAATTAACATACAAGAAACTGTACTTACTTATAGCATAAAATTCTATAACATTGTATGATGTGAAGTCACCATACAACCAAGGTAACCATTTCTATCACCCTAAAACTTTCCTCCTGCCTTTTTTTTGTTCAACATTTTTTAGTTGTTGATGAACCTTTATTTTTTATTTATTTGTGAGAATCGAACTCAGTGCCTCACACATGCTAGGTAAGCGTGCTCCCACTGAGCCACAACCCTGAGCCCCTCCTGCCTTTTAACTCCATTTTTGTAATCTCTCTACCCCAACTTTCCACTCCTGATCCCTAGGCAATTGTTAATATGCTTTCTGTTACTACATTAGTTTGCAATTTCTAGAATTTTACATAACAGAATTACAAAGAATGTACTTTAGAGGTGTCAAAGTTCTTTCTATGAGAATTATTATTTTGATATTCATCCATGTAGTTGTGAGCATCAATAATTCATTTCTTTTTGTTGCTCTGAGGTACTTGGATATACTACTACAATGTTAAAAAGAATCCATTCGCCTGTTGAAAAAACATTCAGGTTCTTTCCAGTTTTGTCTGTTATTAAGGTATGATAAATACATATGTTAGGCCTTTGCATGGATACATGCTTTCCTTTCTCTTGGTAAGAACATGAGTGGAATCACTGGAACATATGGTAAGTGTATCTTTAACTTTTGAAGAAACTACCCAATTGTTTTCTAAAGTGGAAAATACAGCTGTATGACAGCATTTTACTAGTTTCTTCTCTAGTCTGTGGCTTAGTTTTTCCTTTCTCCTAAGAGCACTTTAAAGGGCAAGTTTTCAGTTCATCAATTTATTTCCTATAGATTACCTCTAATCCAGTTATACTTTTAGTGTCCTAAGTGGTCAAAATTTTTTTTTTACCTATAGAAGTTTTCTTTCTTTTTAGTTTTGCATGTACTTTGTGATCCATTTTTGGTTAACTTCTGTATACAGTGTGAAACACAGATCTGAGTTTATCTGTATGCAGCAGCTATCTAATTGTATCAGCACATTTGTTCAGAAATGACTATCCTTTCTCCATTGAATTACTTTGGTGATTTTTTTGAAGTTCGATTGTCCATGTTTGGGACGGTGTCTGGATGCATTGTTCTGTTTCATGGATCTATTTTGCCTATTTTAAAACCAATACCACCCTGTCTTGATTACTGTAGCTTTACAACAGTTCTGAAATCAAGTCATGGTAGTCATCCAACTTCGTACTTTTTCAAAGTTGTTTTGGGTATTGTATGTCCTTGCATTTCCATATGAAATTTAGAATCACTGTATTAATTTCAACATAAAATAAATTTATTACCTCTCAGTTCCAATTCATCATTAACTGCCCACTCTAAAAATCCATGAATAATGGGCCCTTTCTCCTTCTTTTTGCCAACAAACTCCATGTTAAGTCTTGTCAGTAGAGGGCGCTGGACAGAAAGCATGTTCAATTCCAGTGGGCTTGTTAGGCAGGTTCCTATAATGTACAGGGCTTTTCTAGGGCCAAACTCCTATAATGAATGTGGTGTCACCTAGAGTGGGTTGTAAAAGTAGTTCTGCCAGTGACCAGTAGCATAAGCAGCTTTCCTATGGGCTCATATAGTTCAAGTGATTGGGCTGCCCCAATGACTAGATTCTACAAAGCAGGAAGGGTTTCTAGCTCCAGGTTCTTGCCTTGTGTGTGCTAAATTTCAATCTTCTTCCCTCCTGGCTTCTGCAGTACATGGTGGCCAGCTGCACAACTTGCCATTAGTTTCCTTTGGCATCTTCTTAAGCCAATTTGGCAGTGGAGTGTTTCAGCAACATACCTCCCCGTGAACAGTTAGTCTGCAGGGCTCTGCCTATGCCATGCCCAATAACTTGAAGAAGTGAGCTGGCACAGCTCACCTCATCTTTCAATGGGGACAGTCCTTCACCTGAGGTCCAGTGTTTTCAAATCTTTGTTTCATGCATTTTGCCCATATTTGAGCTATTCCAGGTGAGAGAGTAAATTGGTCTGATACTCTACCTTGGTCAGAAGCAAACATCTCAAAAAGTTTATTTTTCTTTGGAAAACAGGAAATACAGTTAGCCCTCAGCTTCTGCAGATTCCAAGGGAAATTGTGTCTGTACTGAACAACTACAGACTTCTTTTTCTTGTCATTATTCCCAAACAGTACAGGATACTGCTATTTATATATTATGTATATGATGTTAGACATTATAAATAATCTAGAGATGATTTAAAGTATATAAGAGGATTGCATAGGTTATAGGCTAACATGATACCATAAGGGAATTGAGCATCTGCAGATTTTGGTATCTGTGGGGGGTTCCTGAAACCTATTCTCCCTCTACACATTGAGGGATGCCTGTATTTAAAACAAGAGACCTTCTTTAAGATTTCCCCATACATCTGGATAATTGACTCATGTATCACTTCAGCTCCAAACTCAAGAATGAAATTTCTAGGTTAGTAAATGAAAACTTTGCTCACATTTGAGAAAGAAGACTCAATTTTCACCCATAGTCACTTGATGTACTATGCAACTCTGTAATTGATGGGATACACCTAGCTCAGGTGAGATGGTACATTTTCAAAATAGTGTGTGGGAAGAACTGCTACAGCTTTGTATGTGTAATGCTGAGTCTGGGTTAGAAGTAGGGTGAGGAAAGGTGAGTTTCCTCAAATTGCCATGTATTTCTCCCTCACTCAGATGTTATCCATGAATTTGCACCACTCTGAATAAGAATTTTGCTTTCTGGAAGTTTGCATTTTTGTCTCCCCTGGAGAATATTACTGATCTCCCAGATTGGGCATAAATTGCTGTCTTTCTCCTCTACTTTTTAGAGTCATTAACCTTGTTTGATTACTGGTGTTTAAGTGGTGCCTAAATTAGCTTCTCCTCAAGCTAATTCTACTCTTGATGTTTGTCAATACATGGACAAGTAGAATATTACATTCTGGAAGACAACCACAGTTTTTCAGAGCACTTGTTAATTTTTATGTCAGCACCTACCATCACTCAGTATATTGCGGTTAGCAGTAGTGGCCCATGTGTTTTTTAATTGATAGGGAGCCTTCTCAGTTTCTTTTCTAGGTTGTTGAAAAGGAAATCTAAGAAGTGTCTTGGTAAAGAATGAGTTTGTCTTTTGTAAGCAAGAAGAGGAGAGGATGTGACATTTATTAATCAAAAAACATTTACTCACTCCCTTGCCATGCAAGCTGTTATTATTATTATTATTTTGAGCAGGAGGCAATTAAAAAAGAAAGAAAGAAAGAACAGTAAAACAGTTCCTGCCTCTCAATGGCTTTCAGTGTTGGGTAACAGAGTAGTTTGCATAGTCCAGAATAAAAAGTATGGAGGTTCCTCAGTTATATTTCTGCATCTCCATTGTCAGAGGCAGATCTTTGCTGATTTATTAATCCATCCAGTGTCTA
This sequence comes from Marmota marmota marmota, assembly GCF_001458135.2. Classification (NCBI taxonomy): domain Eukaryota; kingdom Metazoa; phylum Chordata; class Mammalia; order Rodentia; family Sciuridae; genus Marmota; species Marmota marmota. Next base: position 602,352 of record NW_026000082.1, read on the forward strand.
ACTGGATCTGAAATCTTTGTATAAAATTTATTATTTTGAATATTCTCTAAAGGAAAATAATTTTTTTACCTTAATGATTGTTCCTATCAGTATGGTAAGGTGGCTACATTTAATGTGAGTTCGAATTACAGAAATTAAAAATGATGTGAAATGGAAATATGAACAAACTCTTTATGAATAAAATTTCAAGTGGTGTGAATCCTCACAGATGAAATGTTCATCAAGAATGGCAAAAATTTTTAAAGTCAAGTGGACTTATAAATTGGGCTCTCCCTATTGACACAGGTAGCACTATGTTTGCTGGCTGTCAGATGTAACGCTGGCCAGTTTGGGTAGGTGAATGTTGAATCTGAATTATATGCTGTCCCTAGAAACACACTCCTCCTCCTAAGTGAAACTTCCACATTCTACATTGATAACTAAGCCCACAACTCTCTTCATAAGAGGTCTTCAATGAATATGCAGCTTGACATCTTTTATTTATATGCCTCTTTCATTGACTTGTCTATTAAGCAAAATCCTTTTCATATTACAAGACTCAGTTCCAGGGAAGCCCTTTCAAAAGGGCTTCAACCTTCCTTAATTTTCCTTTCTCTGGTCCCCTTAGACACAAGTACAGATTATTTTTAGGAAACCAATGTAGTTTCTTATACTTCTAATCTACTATTGTGAAGGTAAGTACTGTGTTTTCAGTTCTGGGAAGACAAAGGTGCACAAAATGCAGAACATAACAGGGCAGGAATTCAATGAAATGTTATTAGAATAAATTTATACTTCTAACAACTGTAGAAATGGTACCTATAAAACATACCAAATTCTGTGTACTGCACTAGAATCAATAGCAACAAATAGAATATGCATGGTACTGTACAAGCTTCCTGTTGAAACAGGAAGACAATACAGAATGAATAATTAACATATGAGGATAAGAGATGGTAGCATATTTTGAGAAACTCAAGTTTTTCTAAGGGATTAGAAAATTAATCCTTTTACCTTATCTTTTAGTGCCTTGGCTATTCAAATGTGAACTGGTAATGTAGCAAAGGTCAAAGATTCTCTGCCTATGACCTACTCAAAAAGATGCAAAAGTCAGAGTACCTGTTCCAGGTGCTATCCGTGTTTAGGGAATGAACATAACTATATTTGAATGTGTTATTATTGCATGACATTGTATGTAATAATTAAGCTAATAGGTTTCTGGATCCATTGTCTGAAAATAAGTGGCTTTAATGCAAGATAGCAGTTGGCTTTATTTCTACCTGGTTTTAGAATCTGAGAAGTTTCCTGAAAGTGAATAATGAAGGAAGAAAAATAAAATGATTTATTGCCTGGACATGGAATAGAGAAAAAATATCACCTCATAATTTGTTCATGAATTTCAGATCTCAAAATTTTAATGAAATACAGTGGATCTTCCATTTAAATTAAATGTTATAAGAATAAATGTAAGATATACTGCAACTATTTATGACACTATATTTGAAGACAGATTGCATATATATCCATAAGCCATATATACATATGTATATATATATACATATACATATATGTGTATATGTGTGTGTGTGTGTATATATATATATATATATATATCTCCAAAAGCTAAGCTATATATATCCAAAGGCTGAGCTAATTAGAAAGGACATAGGAAGGGCACTAAATTATTAGGCTCATGGGAATGCTACGATCATGGTCAGTGGGCTCACAGGTGCAGACCTCTCGACACAACTGTCATGTGTGCTGGGGAGACCGAATCAGTATAAAAAAACCTGGCTTGTATTGTGATAGGCCCACAGGGGTTATACCACTTCTTAGAAATAAAACAAAAAATATTATTAAGGGCTTCTTTTTTTAATATTTATTTTTTATTTATAGGTGGACACAATATCTTTATTTTATTTTTATGTGGTGCTAAGGATTGAACCCGGTGCCTTATGCATGGTAGGTGAGCACTCTACCTCTGAGCTACAACCCCAGCCTCTATTAAGGGCTTCTTATCACCCATTGCCCCATATCTGCACCTATTCTTTTATGGACTGTGTAATACATTTATACACAAGTCTTATTTTCCATAGCAGCTATTCTTCATCACCAATACTCGTTCTATCTAGTTCAATGGCAGGTACACAGTGGCCATTCTGTAGATGTTAGGTGAGTCCTTCCACTACACTTGTCCGGCAAACACCCCTTGAGTATTCCATGCCAGATCCTGTTTTAGGTGCTAAGGATATATGGTGGACAAAACAGTGGGGTTAAGAGAACCATAATGGACAACAGGGAAAAACATGTAAGATGTTAATGAGGAGGGTTATGGGGAAAGAGGAAGAGGGGAGGAAGGGAAGAAGGAAGTGTTAAGTGGGCAGGGAGGAATGTGGTTACTTTATATACGTAAACAGGAAGTTCTCTGATAAATCTTCGTAAGAACCACAGGAGGATGGTCTGGGGCTGTAGCTCAGTGGTAAAGTGCATGTCTCGCAAGTGTGGCTAGGATTTGGAAATGAAGGATAAACAGCCAGGAGACCAGCATGCCTTCCCCAGAGTGAGTAGGGAGGTGAGGGTGTGCAGGTCTTGAAGGACAGAGCATTATGTGTTTTTGCTTTGAGCAAGATAGGAGGGTTTTGAGCAGAGGAATGACATGACATGAGGAGAGTAGACTCTAGAGGACAGAAGTATAAGTGGAAGACCCATTAGGGCTCTCTGAGTGAATAAGTGAGGGAGTGAGTGAAAGCCGAGTCAACAGCAGTCAGAAAAGAATTCACTCTGGTATGATTCCCAGTGGTTTTCACACCAGCATAACCATTCTCTTTGCACTCTTAGTTCTTCTTTTTAAAAAGCATGTATCTGTCTGTTTCCTTCAATGAAGGCCAGCTTGAGTTTCCTAAGGTATATGTCAGTTGGCAATAAATAGTTCTTAGAACTGATAAGACAGAAAGTAATGCAGATTCTTTGTACAAAAAAGATCCTGCATAACCAGCATGTATGTAGAAAGTATATACACAGCCGAAGCCTGGTGCTCACAAGCTCAGATGAGGTAGCTTTTAATTTCTATAGACAGTGTGGTTATGGCACATGGCTCAAGTGCTTAGAAGATGATTGAGAAAGGACATGAGAGAAACCAGAGCCCACAGAGTTTATTTCTCTACAATATTATGGACTATTATGGTTTGGATCTGGAAAGTTCCCCAAAGGATGGTATAATGAAGGCTTGGTTTACCATGCAGGAATGTCTAGAGGTTTTAGGAAAATGACTAGTTCATGAGGGCTTTAATTTCATTGACTCAAGAGGGTTAATATAACCATCAAGTGGATCAATCCATTTGATGGATTAATAATACTAATGGACTACTGGGAGGAGGTGGAAGTTGTAGGCAGGTGGGGCATGGTTGAAGTAGGTATATTACTAGGGGTTGCGCCCTTGGGGACTACATCTTGTCCTTGACCAGTTCCCCTCTCTGTTTCCTGGCTGCCTTGAACTGAGCAGCTTTCCTTTGCCCTCCCTTCCACGGCGATGTTCTGCCTGTTCAGCAATGGAGCTGAAACCTTTGAAACCTGAGCCAAAATAAACCTTTACTCCTCCAGGTTGTTTGTGTCAGGTATTTTGATCACAGCAACGAAAAGCTGACTAACACATGGGCTTAGAATAAAATCTACGTATTGTTGAAAGAGATGTGACATTTAGGGAGATTGGTAGATCCCAGGGGCTGGCATTACACCTAAAGGTGGAGTTACTAATTATATTGGTTTTCCAGTATAATTTTGTTAGGGTTAGACTTTAAAAAAAAACTAGTGTTTCTAAAGTGTAAAGAGGATTCACACTTAGTCATACAAATTGCCACTTAAAATATATATGGGGATTCAGGTTCTAATAATACTTAATCATCACTGTTTTAAAATTTTATTATAAAATTGTCTGCATGCACGTTTAATTTTAAATTCATTCTTCCTATCATAGATAGAAGGTTTTCCGAGCCTTAGTCCTTGTAAGTAAAAAAAAAAAAAAAAATTAAGAGAGCAATTTTTTCCCTTCCCTATGTTTCCCCTTTGTGTATAATCAGATTAAGATCTGGTATTATGCTTATGACATTTAAAAACTAGTTTGACTTAGGTGTTTAGTTTTCAGTGTGGACTAATAGCCACTCTTTTATTTATTTATTTATTATCATGAACCCCTTTGGTAAACTGATGAATTCTGTAGTTGCTCTCTCTGGTAAAATGCACACAAAAGATATGCAATATAATTTCAGGGAATGCACAGACTTTCTGAATCCTATCCATGGAACTCCTTGTCAAGATGTAAAGTATTTAATGATGCCACAAATATGTTGAGGTCAAGTTCACTGTCAGTACATACTGCTATAAATGAAATCAGGGTCATTTGAATAGAGGGTACTGCATTTTCCCCCTAGAATTTTAATTTTGCTATGATTTTAATTTTTCCTCTTCTTTTTGGACAGTATTTCCTTCTTAGTGAGGATATCAAATAACTTATTCCCTTGTTTTACTGGGCATTTTGGGAAGGTCTTTTTCTTCCATGTTATCATTTCAATGATCCACTATTTCCACCTATATGTGGGCTGTTCCCTTCTGGGGAAGACTAAGACATAAAAGAAATGATCTGGACGTAGCTTTTAGGGGACCATAAACTTTCTCAAGTTTGACAGAATTAGAGTGGGTTTCTGTTACTTGCAATTAAAACTGAATCAGAGATTTCTAAACAGTAAGATATCAGATTGTTGGATCATTTGATGCTTGTTAAAAAGCAGATAATATTACTAATTAAATTTTATCCTCTATTCTAGGTGTGTCAACTATTATTGTTAACTGAATTCTTTATGGTTTTAGGATAAAGAGTAATATAGTTACATTTGGGCTGTCCCCTGCTAGATAGGATAGAGTTTGGAGAATACAGTGGACCACGTCCAAGGCTTACTTGCTTGGATCTGCTCCTTTGAAGTAGGCATTGACAGTTTCTGTAAATGCTGCTGCAACAGGGAGGGTGTCCTGGGCTCCCATGGTTAGGGGGCTGGGTCCCCTGGAAGAACCTGCATGAAATGAAATGCTTTCATTTATTAAGAGACATCTAGTATACATGGAACTAAAAACCCATAAAAGGATTAAGGTATAAAATCTATTACTAAAAAACGTGCTAAGAACTATAACTCTGTATGCATATTCAACATAGAGCTCAAGTATTTGAAAGGAAATATTTGGCTGGTTTACAGACAAACACACTTGAAATTCATTCAATTATGTATCACTACAGAAAAGAAAATCCAAGCAGAACAAAGTCACAAGAGTTTTCAAATGTCTTGCATAAAGCATGAGGCAGTATTTTGCATGACAGTTTGTGCAGCAGGTAGTTAATAAATAAGATCATTACTTTTCTATTTCCTATTTGAGCATTCAACCTAGTCAATTTCTCACACTTAAAACTTTGGAAGGGCCCAACTGTCAAGTGGTATCATATTACACACACTGTCCCTTTCTGGATTATTTTCATTTCGAAAAATTCAATTATTCTTAGTTCAAGTAAGCTCAAGTTTACACCTCTAAAAACATATACAACCAAAATGTACATAGTGCCTAATTACAAGCACATAAATGCACCAATTCACACTGTTAAAAATATCAGCAGCTCTCCTGCTTTATTGAACACCTGCTGTGTACCAGACATCACATTCATTAGGTGCCTTGCATGGATTATCTCATTCCACCTCCACCTTTGCCCAATGGGGATGCTGGTTCCATTTTGTAGAAGAGAAAGCTGAAGGTCAGAAGGGTAAACCTAAATTTGTCTTTCTAGAAAGCTCATATTTTCACCACTATACCATACAGTTTGTCTATATGAAAGATTCAACTGTATCATTTTGCTGTAACCTGAAGCTTTCAAATGCACCAAGGGTTAGAATTGCCATCTTTGCTACTAACCTCGAGGCATGGTACTGACAGTAGAGTAAATAGTATTTATGTCTCATGCTCACTTCTCCCCACTTCTGGAATATGCTAGTGTTGAGTTGTTTTCTTCTGCTTTCAGTAACTTCTGTCTTCTCCAGCTATGCAAAAATTCTACCCTCTGTATACTTCCTTCCTCAATAAAACCCTTCTTGATCATTCTAGTTCATGCTAATTACTTTCTTTTCTGTCTTCTCTTGGCTCCCAATAGTTTGGACTTGGTAACTGACAATTAACTTAACAAACATTTTTTAATATCTACTGTGTCTCAGATGCCATTTTAGGTACTGAGGATGCAATGATATATTAAACATGATCCTTGTCCTGAAGCACTTATAGTTAAACATGTCAGACATTTTTTTAAAGAGAGGAGAGAGAGGGAGAGAGAGAGAGAGAGAGAGAGAGAGAGAGAGAGAGAGAGAGAGAGAGAGAGAATTTTTAATATTTATTTTTTAGTTTTCGGTGGACACAACATCTTTGTTTGTATGTGGTGCTGAGGATCGAACCCGGGCCGCACACATGCCAGGCGAGTGCACTACCGCTTGAGCCACATCCCCACCCCATATAGTTAAATATGTATTAGCAGCAGCAGTATCTTCACCATCAACCTTCACTATCAGGGTTACCTCCACCACCATTATTTGTTGTACACTTGCTGTGTGTCTATGTTGGAAGAGAGTATTATCTTCATTTTGCAGTTGACAAAACTGCTATAGTTTGGATCTAGAGTGTCCCCCAAGTGCCAGTATGTTAAAGGCTTGGTCATTAGCCTATAGCACCATTAGAAGGTGGTGGAACCTTTAAGAAGTAGATCATTGAGGGTATGGTCCTGACAGAGACATTGGGATCCCAGCCTCTCTCTCTCTCTCTCTCTCTCTCTCTCTCTCTCTTTTTGCTTTTTGCTGTCATAAGAACTGACCTTTTCTGCCACGTGCTCCCACCATGATGTACTGTGCTGTCACAGGCCCAAAGCAACAGGGACAGGCAACCATAAATTGAAAACTTTGAAATCATGAGCCAAAATAAACCCCTTCTCCTTTTAAGCTGATTATTTCAGGTATTTTGTCACAGTAATGGAAAACTGACTAACCCCAGAACTAAGGCTCAGAGATTTTATATAACTTGCTAGTCTTACATAGCTGGTATACAAACAATTTAAAATTGTTAACTGAGATTTTGTATGAATTAAAGATTCATACGTAATCTAAGGATTATATTATTTTACCTCCTATAGTCGATTGTGGTACTATTTAAGGTCAGGCAAATACCTATAGCACTGTTAGAGTGTGTATATCTAAGTCTTTGTTGCCTGTGGGATTGTAAACTCCTAAAATGAAGGAACTAAGGCATGAGCTTCTTTTATGGCACTGCCATACTCCCTATCACAGAACCAGAATTACATTGACCTTTTGTAAATATATGTTGAATTATCCATTGTTGGATCTCAGTAAGGCAAAGTCTATACAAATCTGTAAATAACGAAGGCACAATAAAAAGAGGTCATTACTTTGCAGTGTTGTTACTCAGTTTATTTGCTCATTCATTCATTCAAATATTTATTGAGTGACTAATAGGTTTTGGAGGAGAAATGTTTCCCTAAGTAATGGTTAAAGTAGGGCCAGAGTGGTGAGGGGGCTGGAATACTCAGTCACCTTTTGATTGGAAGTTGGAATTGGTGAGGGGGCAGAAAAACCTGCAAATGCTAGAGTAATTCTATAAACGCTTTTAAAGAATGGTGTGAGCAAAGCCCAACTACTGCTTCAAAAGGTCAAGGAAGGCTTCACTGAGAAGATGATACTGGAGCTGAGGTTTGAGGATGAATAAGGTCTCATGAAGGGGAGGAGAAAGGAGACCAGCATGCACATGAATGTGGGCCTGAGCAGACACATGGCCTTTTGAGAAAGCACAAAAAGTGTGTTGTCAGTGTGCGGAGGGGAGTGCAACTGGTACTGGAGGGTGAGACATGGAAACAGAAGAGTCTCAGGTCGTCAAGAGTTTTGTATAAATGTTTGGGAAAATTTGTCTTTATTTTGTAAATGATTCATAGGCATTAAAATCATAGTTTCTTTCTTTTTTTTTAAATCATACTTTCTTTTTGACAATCTTATACAAATCCTGGGTGTTTTTTCTGAGCAAAGTATCTATCTATCTATCTAATTTATATAATTTGAAGAAGGATTATAAATTCCATAAGATCCTTGAGGGTCCTGGAACGAGTTTAGAACACCTTCTATCCAAGATGAGAGTCCCCTAGAATATTTGAGAGGGGGGCTGCGAGCTTTACTTTAGATCACATTGGCTATATTGTGGTAGACAATTTAATGAAGGAGACAATAATGAGATGAGACTTCTTAAAAAGAAAAAAGATAAAATTGGTGAGAAATGCAGATGTTCATATAGAAAAGAGAATGTTATGGGTATTTTATTTTTTAATTCTGCAAAGCATTTAGTAGTCTTTCATGACATTCTTGTGAATAGTGAAAGTTGGGTGGATAACAATCTTTCTAAGTAGTCGGATAGTTAGATGAATCACAATATCTAATGAGCATGAATCAGGGGTTCCATGTCTTTTTTGTTTTGTTTTGTTTTGTTTTGAGGAGAAACTCTCTGGGAAATGATCTCAGAGGTCTGTCCTTAGTTTGGGCTCTTTAGTTCCTTGGATAAAACTAGAAAAAATGCTCAGAAATAGCACATTGTAGGGGCTAAGAGCATGGCATTTGACATTAGACACACCTAGGACTGAGTTCTGTCTCTGCCCTCATTATCTAAATGATCTTTGGCAGGAATGATGTAATAATACCCATTTTGTAGACCTGTTCTCAGGATAATATAAGTTAGAGCATTTAGCCCAGCACTTGGTTCACTGAACAACAATGAGCTATTTTATGATAATTATCATAATTTAACATCGTATACAGAGGTTATCTAAAATAATAACAGGTTTATTGAAATGTTCAAAAATTTCTCAAACTTTTGGGATACTTAGCTGGCAATAACTAGAAAAATATTGGCACAAATCAGTGTGAAATGCTTACATATCAAGTTTAAAAATTAGTCAAACAATTGTAGCTTGAGGAAGACTGACTTGGTAGAAGAATGTGTGAGGGAAAAAACCCTTCTGGGGGTTTCAGCTAATCAGCTTTCTATTGTTGGGTTCCAAACACTTCAGCTAACTTGGGCTGTATTAAAGGAGGAGTAACAGAAAGATCACTGGAGTGATGGTTTCACTGTCTTCGTTGTTTTTATGCATGGCTCAAAAGCATATGAGATTGCAATGAGAACACTAGTTCACTACAACTTGTGATGTACAAGGCCATCTGGAGTCTGACTTAGTTTTCTCTCTCATGATCTGTGTCCTCCCACTTCCTCCAACAGCCCTTACCTAGCTATGCCTACCCCTGGGCATATAGTCCTTGCTGTAGATCTCATCATAATTTCCAAGGAAGCAGAAACACACAGAACACTAAGCATTTCCAAATACATCCTTTTACCTTAAAAGACTCACAGTTTACAACTCTACTTTCTGGACATACCTATACATGTTATAGTATGCCATTTTGGATTTTTCTTTTTTCTTTTATTACATAATTTTCCTCATTGCTATCTGTTGTTCATATCATTTCCCACAACTATTTATTATTCTACAAACCTTATCCTACTGTTAGGCCATTTCTAAGTACTAATCGAAATTCATCTTTGTATGAATTGAATTGATCTTCTCCTCCTTTTTAAACTATTTCCTTAATTTTATTCCTTCTTGGTTTGGCACCAAACCTAAAAGCAGATCATTTTTAACTGTTAAGAATGCCAGGGTAATATGAAAAATTGTGCTCTATATATGTAATAAGAATTGTAATGCATTCTGCTGTCATATATAAATAAAAAAAGAATGCCAGGACATTTTACATAACGATTATACTTAATCATAATGCTATTAGTAATAAATGAATGCTTCTGTTCCTCCACAGAACCTCAGAATCTTTGTTTAATAGGATTATTGGAAACTGGAATAAAACCAGGAGAATGTCCAGGATGGTGAGAAACTCAATCCTTATGGCTGAGAGGACTAAAAGAAGGATCTGGAAATTGTTTTATAATACCTGAAATAATATCACTAGTCAATGACTCAGGGGACCAGAGGTCAAGGCTATATATCTTTAATAGCTTTGTGACCTTGTGGAAGTCAATTAACCTTAGTTTCTCTCAACCAAGAAATGAAGGCAATCACTGAATACTCTCTGTTTTAGGATCCTATGATTTTAAGATTTTTATAGGTATTTAAAATTTTTATAGTAAGAACAATTTTCTAATAGAGAAATAAGCTTCCCTGAAAATAGTCCCCCTTCACTGGTGATTTGTGTGGTTCTATCATATGTGTTGAGCTTCCACTATGTATGAGAGAATGTTGGGGACACAAATGTGTAAACTTTCAGAAAATAAAGACATAAATGAATGGAACACTAAATAAAAACAGTAAGTGCAATTGGGAGTTTAAGATGATAGTTCAATTGACAGAACTATAAAATTATTTCACTGCATTGATAAATGCATGGTAGAGGAGATGCTATTACATGGTTTAAGTAAAGAAAACTTGGGCTCTATAGTCATATTGACTTGGGTATAAATTTCAGGCTTTTCCACTTGTAATCTATATGACTACGGATAAACTATTAAAGCCCGTGACTCAGTTTCCTCATCTTTAAGATAATATCAATAAAAATGTCCATATTAAAGACTTGTGGTGAACACCAAATAACATTTGTGAAGGCCTTAACGTGGAACATATTTAAAAAACATTCTAGTTTTATTTTTTTGCTGTTATTGGGTCAGGGTGAGTTTTACTGAGCTTGTGGAATTAGAGTTGCTTATCTAAAATTGAATAGAAAACAAAGGTAGATGAAACTACAAATGCAATTCTTCACTGAGAGTGAAGATAGACTGGGATTTGTTTTTTTTTTTCATCACTAAAATTTTGTTTTTAAAACAAAAATGAATTGTGTGCATAGATGCCTAACTTGTCACAGGTCAGATAAATGGCTGTTGTATCTGTTTAAGGTGCTTGATATAGTACTTGTGCCTGTAGGAGACAAAAATTGACTAAATGCATACTTATTTTATTCAAATGAACAAATCTATAATCTGAACCTGGGAAAATTACCTAATCTCTCTTTGAGTTTTGGCTTCATCATATTGTAAAATGGATACTTTTCACAGATATTGTGAGGATTAAATATGATAATATAGGATGACCTTGTTATCTGAGAATAGTCAATATCAAAAAAGTTGCTTAAAACTAATGTATTTAAAATGGATACTAATATTTCATGGTAAAATGGGTATTGAAATTTCATGGTATATAATGAGAGAAAGGTTTGTTTGAGACTCTAAATTGACATAAAACAAACTTGTGGAAAGATCTTTTGTTAACAATATTGAGCTACAATGCTACTTAATAAGTTCTTAAAATGAACACAAATGATTTGTGCTGATATTTTCAGGAAGGGCAAATTTTTTCAGTAAAATTATATTATAGCTTTCCATACCATCTGAGGTTCAGAATTGGCTTTGATTCATGACCATAAATGAAGCCATTATTGCTAAGGGCCTCTCAATTTCTTGATTTTTCTTTTAAGGTGGCTATGATATCAGCAAACTTCCCCCCCTCTGTCCTTAATTATTAATAGTTTTATTTCTGTCAACTCAATGGACGACGACTTTGGTTGTGATTGAAGCAGACTTACATAGTCACTTTCATTGACTTCATAGAATGCTGCATCCCAGTTAAGATTAGCAATTTTACTCTGTAATAAGATGCACTGCATTTGGATAGTACAGCCATTGTTGTAAGGTCAGATATTTAATGGAAAAACTTACTGGTTCTGCATTCATATAATGGATGGGGATATGTGCTAGTGTTAATTTGGGAAAAAGGATATTGAAGTGAAGATTAATGTTAGAAGTAAATACCTTTATGTCATCACGGCCTTTGCTTGCCTTCAGAATCCATTAACAGCAAGGTCACCAAAACTGAACAGTTTGGGTAGGGATTCACCAGTATGTGTGAATTGCAGTACCTGGTACAGAGTATTCAATGCACTGGTAGCCATTACCACTAGCAGTGAGGACAAATCTACCAACAGTCATCACATGCAATGTATTATTTCAGGCTGCCCTCAAGGCTGTGTGCACAGGAGGGGATGTGAGGAGATTAGAAGTTTTTCCTAGGTCAGTAGAAAGAACAGTATCATGAGACTTTAAATTGAAAATGTGAGAACACACTTATGTGACCTTATGAGCTGAATTGATGATTAATAAAGTAATTCTAAAAAAAGTCACATCAGCTTGTTTTTTTTTTTAATTTAGGATAAGTTTGGGGAAAGAAGAGTCAAATTTGATCTTTTCCTTTACATTTTGGAATGTTATGATTTACATTTGGTTCACATTGTAAAAAATATATGTGTATTGTAAGCGTACATGTATGTTCATGCTGCATATAAAATCTACAGACTAAATTTTGGGGAGTTTTGACAGTCTAATACTATTATTTAATCTAAAAATAATACTTTTATGATGAGAGTGAATCTGAGCATATACTTTTTGAATTCCAGGGATGACATTAAATGTTCCACGTTTGCTTTATGGAAGCTGACACTTTTATGGAAAACATATTATTATCACTATTTTATAGCTGACCAACCTGAGGCTTAAAAACGTCAAGAAGCTTCCCTCTGTAAGTGCTACCTTGGCTTCTTGTGTTGAGAGGGAAGTAGCATCAGTTGGCTTTCTTAGTGTCAATAAAGGAAAAAGTGGGGGGACTTCAAAAAGCAAGGAGCCAATATAATCGAATACCTGCTTTGAACTAGACACTGGCTTTTATGCCTTACATATAGTGCATCATTTAATTATGAGTACAGCTGTGTGCCCGGCTGGGCATTACCACATATTACAGATCAAGAAAGAGAGAAACTAGTCTTTGCCCATGTTCTTACAATCAGAAGGTAGCGGAATCAGAATTCACACCTAGGTCTATCTGGCTCCATGCTTTCCCATACAAGCAGCCCCAAGGTATAAGTAAATAGGGTTACAATTGTTTTCAGCCTTTCTCCTTGCCTTGCCTACTTGCCCTGCCCTGGTTTACACACACACACACACACATACACACTTTTGCTTTTGAAATTCTGTGTAGTCCAGAAACATGGAATCAACTAATATTTTTTGTCATAGTTGATAGTTTTTCTTCAAACTGAGTCTTTCCTTAACATTCTTAAATTGTCACCCAAAATTAATGCCTATTTTGTTCGACTCAGGAAACGGGAAAATTGTGCTTTGTTTTCATCACCAGAGCCATAGCAAGCCACATATTCAACTAAGTTCCTCAGGTAAGAATTTACTGTTTTCTTTGTCTAACATGAGGACTCTTGTTGCCAAATCCTAAGCATTTTCACATTGACAGCACTGAGAGTTTGATCTGAAATTGAGCTAGCTATAGCCTGGTACTATGAAGGATGTGAATAATCATATGGAGAGCAAACTTATGCAAAGCACTTACTGGGATGGCCACTGCATGGAATTATTTACATGCATATGTCTTCCCATCTCAAAACATCTCTTAGAGGCACATACCATTATTATGTATATTTCATCATGGAGGACATTAAAGCTTAGTGAAATTAATGATTTGCCATCGGTAATGTATTCTACAGCAAGTAGAGGAGCTGGAACTGAAGCCCATGTAACTTTAATTGTATTCTTAAACCCTACCCCATGTGTGAATGCTTACCCTATGGGTTAGTAAGATTTACTCCATACAGCATGCATTGTTAATGGGTTAGTGTCACCTCAAAGGAGGTAAAAATTAGTTCTTGGAAAATTATAAACAAAATCCTACTTTTTAAATATATAAAGCACACAAATATACATAAAGTACATAGTCAGATGTATACTACATGTGTGATATTAACATTCTATTGGGGAATAGAAGTAAAAAAAATCTAAAAAGGATCTCTGAATAAGTGAAGGGGGAATAATGAAAAACAAGTGTGAGAAGCACTGATCTATAGGTTTAAAAGGGCCAAGGATGTGAATGTTTTTATATAACTCAACAACTTGAGAAAAATGTAAGGTACTGGATTTATTAAAGAATAGTAATTTTTCTATCTTCAAACTTATACTGAATGAGTCATATCTGCAGTGCTATGAATATCTGTGATTTAGTCAAGATTTTTTGGGGAAAATTCTAGAAAGGACTTTCCAAGGGAACTGAGTATAGGGAAGGAGGTTCTGGTCAAGCCAGGAGATGGTTTTCCTATGAGCAGTGTAGTTAATCCTTGAGCCTGGAAATGTGTGAACATGGTCAGGGGATTCAGGAATGAGAAGCTAGAGAAAGCCTGGGTCAGGCTCAAACCAAACAGGAGCAAGGCCAAACACAGGTAGGTAGACAATGAAACATGTCCAGTTGCTTGGATGGAAGAAGCAAGAGCCAGGGGAGGATGAGGAGAATTAGAGGTTCTAGAAATGACATCCAAGAACATCAGGCATGGGGAGTATGGTCCCCATGTGGCAAATCTGCTGGGTATTTTCAAAGAATTGGTGGCTGCTAGAAGATTCTGTCTTGGGCACTAGCCCGTTCTCACATAAAATTGGGAAATATTAAGACTTTTAAAAGAAACAGAAATATTCACTGAAGAACCATAAATACCTTAAAAAGTATTAAAATATTTTCAGCATCACTATTAATCAAAGAAATGCAATAGGAAGAAAGCAATTTTTGCTTTTGAAGATCATAAAAGATCTGAAAAAGCTAACATTACATACTTCTGAGAATATAATAAAATTGGCACTTTCATGTGATGTTTGTGGAAGTAAAATTTTGCAAAATTTTTCTAGAAAGCTGTTTGGCAATGTGCACCATGAATCTTTAAAAGGTTCATAATGTTAGTCCATAAATCCATTTTTAAATACCTGTTCTAAGAAAAATATCTTAAGGCCAGAGAATAATGTGTAAAGATATTCATTGCATGGGGTAAAACTTCAAATAATTTACATATCTAATAACTAAAGTGGGTGAAATAAGTCATGAGTAGTGATGGAATGCAGCATTATACAGATACTAAAAAAAGTTTTCAGTAATTAAGAAATTGAGCTAAAAAGTTACATATTGCATTTTCCCTATTAGATTGTAAAGATAAAAAAATACTGATACAATTGTGTAGATAAGGGCATGAAAACATTGTTAATCATAATGCTGTGATGGACATTTTGGAGGCATGTTTGGCAATATGTAGTAGTATTTGAAATACGCATATTCTTTCACTCAGCAACTCCATTAAAAATTTTTTTTGTAGTTGTAGATGGACAGAATGTCTTTATTTTGCTATTTTTTTAATGTGGTGCTGAGGATCAAACCCAGTACCTCATGCATCTTTAGGATACATTCAGACAAGTACAAAAAGCTACAGGTTCAAGGATATTCCTTCTACCATTGTATATATTAGAAAAGAGAGGTAAAAACCTAAATATCTGTTAATAAACAATAGATACATGTATATAATATAATACTACAGAACCATTAAAACGATGATATATATTAAGGAGCTGGAGATAGAACAAGGAGACAGTTCTTTTGTTAGATTATTTCCCAGGTTAGATTAAAACTTGCCAGGTTAGATTACTTCATGGTTTTTCCCAAACTGGAAGAAAAGGAAAAAAAACAACAACAAAGTAAAGAGGCAAAACCTACAAGTATTGAAAGAATATTGAAAGATATTGAAAGAATGACAACAGTGAGGGTAAAGGAGACACATAACTGGATTACTGCACAACACACAGCAGCCAATCTTATTCTAAACTACATTCCAAGAGGACAGTGTGATATATAATGTGTATAGGTTTACGACAATACCAGGAAGGATAGATGTATTTGAAAACAAGGTTCTATAAGATCCTGTTTTAAATAAAACAAATATTTAGAGCACAGGCTTTAACCCACAGTCTACCATAAAGTGTGACATGGAGTCTTTTTAATCAAGTGCCAATAGAAAGTTAAAAATAAAGAATTCCTAGTAATTTATTCAGTGTCACTTTTTTTTTGTACCAGGGATTAAGCCTAGGGGTGCTTAATCACTGAGACACATCCCTTGCCCTTCAAAAAAAATTTTTTTTAAAGTTGTAGATGGACACATTACCTATATTTTATTTATTTATTTTTATGTGATGCTGAGGATCGAACCCAGTGCCTTGCACCTGCTAGGTATGCACTCTATCAATGAGCTACAATCCCAGCCCCCCAAGCCCTTTTTATTTTTTATTTTGAGGCAGGGTCTTACTAAGTTTCTTAGGGTCTCCCTAAGTTGTGAAGGTTACCTCAAACTTGTGATCCTCCTGTCTTAGCCTCCGGAGTTGCTGGGATTACAGGAAGGTGTCACTGCTCTGGGCTCAATGTCATTTCTTGCCTCCATTCTGAAACTGTTTTAAATGGGCATGTTGAACTAAGAAAACAAAACTGATGCTTTCACAGGAGATGGAGTCACACTTGTGCCTTGAATGGGATCTGAAATACCCTTTTTCCTAAAGGCAAATACTTGCAGGTCTTGCCTCTTTGTTTTTACCATTAAAGTTGCACTTGTTCACCTACCAGGGTTTATAAAATCCTATATTTAGTGTTTTTTTTTCCCCCTACAACAAAATATTTGTTAAAAAGACCAGATTTGTGTGAGTGTGTCATGTGACTGTACACACAATCACGTATACTCATTATATAAAGTAAATTTAAAATGTTGATTGAAGGTTACCAAGCTGAGTACATTCTAGTTGCACTAAAATATATATATTTCCTTTATTATTATAAAAACACATACTTCTGAAACCATCTTGACATTTCTGAACCTGAAATGCAGCTTGTAATCAGTGTCAAAAGAAACCTGCCAGCTGCTAACAGAGCAGGTGCCACCATGATCTTTGCTCATGCCCATGGGAATGTAACCACAAGTAGAAGTTAGAAGCTCATTTCACGTTCTTCTCCACTGAGCTTATGAGTTACTTAAGTTGATAGCTCCTCATGTGTCTAAATTTTAACTTACATTTGGAAAAAGAAGGAAATAAATTCTACTTTGATTCAGTAAGACACTGAAGAGTTTCTAGTTCAGAGATTATTAACTGCCATATACCTGACTGTGCTGCTGGAGACAGGAAAAAGTGTCACATTCTTTGGACTCTAAACCACAGACTTTTGAAAGATGGAACAAGTAGGTTATGACTGACTCAGGCATCATGAAGGAAAACTCAGGCACTAAGATTCCATCTGCCAAAAACTTCTGACTTTCAGGGCAGCTGGTTACTTTGCAACAATTTATAAAGCAACTCTAAAAATTCCGGGAGTTTTGACGTGTTGCAAAATTAGACTATCAATTAAAAGGGTATAAACAGGTCAAGACCACAAACATATGGTATTAAAAAGCTGAGTCACTGTGATATTAAGTATAACCATTGAATGGCCAGACATGATTCAGACAAATCTATAGATTCTGAATAGGAAGCAGGTTTAGGTTCTACTTCTGATGATTATATGGAAGATAGTGGTTTGCACTTTGCTATCAATGGTTAAAAAACAATTTTTTTCTACATTTAACAAAGTTTATTTTGTTTCTGAAAAGTTGTTAAACCAATGGATTATATTCTATTGAATGTGTTTTTGGGATCAAGTAAATGCATGTGTGTGTGTGTGTGTGTGTGTGTATATACACACACACACACACACACACAAGAGGGTTTTCTTCAAGAATTTTTAGAAAAACATTAAAACTGTTATCTCTACTAATCATCTCTAGAGATTATGATTTTGGAGTGGTATTTACTTTTTATTTATGCTTTTCCATATTGTTTGAAAAATTTGTTGTGTTTAAATTAATATCATGATCTAAATAAAAAACTATGATTTTCAAATTTCAATTTTTTTGTAATAACAAGGAAAACATTATCATATATTAACATAAAATGATGCATAATCATATACTGTATGTATGATATTATAAACTACACACATATACACATATGCACATAGTCACATGACAAATATTAGAACTGAAGTAAATCAAATAAACCAAAATAACCAAAGTGTTTATGGTTATTGGTTTATAGATTATTTCATTTTCTTTGTACTTTTCTATATTTCTAACTTTTCTGTAATGAACATGCATTATTTTTGTATTGTGGAAAAAAATATTATGAATAGACATTGGGAATTATTTTGGGATTTTAAATAACATTGAGGTTTCTACATTTCTCCTCTATTTCTTGATTGGTTCCTTATAGTTAAAAAGTGGGTGCTGGTAATTTTGAAAACAACTGAAAGTTTTTCTCCTGAGAGGGCAAGTAGCTGTGAATGGAGAAGCAGGAAGAAGGCTACTGCTGATGTTGGAATGCCTGTACGTCGGCTCTTTCAGCTGCGAGCACCAGGGGAATGAGCTGGGAGTAGAGTCCACAACAGGCAAAATCTTGTTCTTCCTCTTCCTGAACCCTTCTCCTCAATGATGACTGTAACTCTACCTAAGCAGCCTTGGAAATTTAGCATTGTCCCTGTTCTCTGGTGACCCTCTCCAGAAGAGCCTCTTGTGTTTTCTGGGAGGCATGCTCCGAGCCCATCAGTCATCTCTTGAGGGAGGCCATGTTGTCATTACTCTGAATAATAGATTAAGAGACTTAATTGTACATAGCAGATGCTGCCTGTGTGCTAGCAGGAAAAGAGGCCTCAAAACTGTATCTACTGTGTTCTGGTGAATTCCAGCAGAGCCAGCAGAAGAGAGGAGCAAGTCTGTAATAGCTCCTGTCTGCTGACAGCCCATGCTCTGGCAGAAATGAGGAGAAAATAGTTGAACACAGAAAGGTTATGAGCCTGAGGGCAATGGCTTATATTAATGGCTTCAAATCAATTTTTGATTTAATAAATGAAGCAATTAGTGTCAATGACTTAGCACATGGCTAGCACATATTAGGTGTTCATTAATGTTAATTATTATTTTAGGAAATGATTACATTTTATAGTAGTTAATAGCTAGCAAAGAACTTTCATAAGTGACTATCTAAAATCTGTTTGGGGTATATGTGACATTAATTAAATATATCCATTTCTGACACATTAAAGCACTTAGAAATGAGAGATTCTCCTGAGTTTTGACATCTCTTTGAACTGCTAGTATACCTTCATCAGTCATTTATGTCTTCTTGGGGTAGTCTGAGGTTCACAAAACCTCTTATTTTATTAGTTTATTTATTTATTATTTGTATGGTGCCGGGGATGGATCCCAAGGCCTGGTGCAGGCCAAGCATTTGTTCTACTACTAAGCTATACTCCCAGCCCATAAAAAGAGTACTTTGTAATGGAGTTTGCAGCCTCAATCTGTTCACAGCTCTTTTACAAAGACTCATAATAAACCCAAAATTTATTGTCTGACAAAGACTCAGAACCATCCAAAGGTAAGGTAGTTACCTATGAGATTCTTAGCTTTCCCAGTCTTTTCTCCGGAAGGTTAGAATTACTTGTCAATTCTGTTGAAATGCCTTAATTCATAAATCACATAGTAAAAAAAAATGGTTATAGATTTCCTCCTGGCATTACTGAGCCCTGAGGAGTGTGCCTCCAGGCAGATCATTAGTCTCTACAAGTCAGCTCTAATGATGGGCTTTTGGGGAGGTGGGTGTGCGCAGCAGGGAGGTGGAACTAGCTTCTGAATCATTCTCTTGCTCCCTAAGCAGCAAAGATCACTTGCTGTCGCTGCTAACAAGGAGGGAGGCCAAATGTAGCAATTCACAGCAAACCAAGTTGTCAGCTGTTTTATGTGGAAGCAAACTAGAATGCTCCAAGTCTGCAACTCAAACTCCTTCCAAGGAGGCAAGAACTGCGTAGAACACAGCCATATTATCAGCAAGGGATATATGAAGTTGGATAACAGCGGGACAAGTTAAAATGTATGAAGTGCTTTGCATACATTGAACTCAGAGCTTGGCTTTAATCTTGATCACAACTCTATAAAATAGATGCCATTATCATTCCAATTTCCACAGGAAGAATCTAAGTCTTAGAAGGGTTAAGTGACTTGCCTAGTTACACATTGTGCTGAGGCTATAGCTGAGATTCCGAAGACTTCTTCACCCAGAGCCCCTGCACACACACACACACACATACACAAACATGTACACCTCTCTGATATGAAATATACATATTTGTTAAATATATATATATCAAATCTATCTATCTGATCCACATGTTTTTCTTTATATGTGTGTGTGTATGTGCATGTGCTGATATTAATTGGGACTCTATTCCTAATATCTAGGATAAAACTCCATATGCCCTTAGGGTAACATTTACACATTATGTAAGATTTTATTTTAGCATTCTAATGCTCTTTAAACTTTTAATATTGCTTCTAAGTAGACTCTACATAGATTTAAATGTCACTCTTAATTTTTTCCACCATCCTAACTTCTAGACCAGGTTAGGACTTCCTGTAAACGCTTCCAAAGTACCCTATCTCCTTCATTATAATATTTTCCACACATTATTGTAACTCTCTGTTTAATGTCTGGCTTCTTATTTGTTCACTGCTGTATCCCAATGCCTTTCACGGTACCACACACAAAGGAGACTCTCAATAAACACGGATTGAATGAATACAGATATGATATCAGTCTTGATAGCACTGTTATCAAGTCCTTATTCTACTAATTTGTTCATTATTTTCTCTATCAGATATCTACCTGTTGCAGTTAATAAATATGGAAAATCTTAACATTTTGCTCTGCTTCCATCACAATCAACACACATACATAAACATATAAAGGCAACCTTGACTCCTGATAAATATTAGCAATATGTGCATGGCTAGGCATATGCATGTTGAACCTACCAAGAGGAGTATTTTAAGTCAAACTGTAATAATCAGAGTTATAATAATAATAATCATGGGAAAGTGTTCTTATTTTAAACATGACATACATCTGTAAGATTACTGTGGGGATAGGTAGAGAACTCTGAAATTTTTCTTAAGTGCTTCTTATTTGTTCACTGCTGTATCCCAATGCCTTTCATAGTACCACACACAAAGGAGACTCTCAATAAACACGGATTGAATGAATACAGATATGATATCAGTCTTGATAGTACTGTTATCAAGGCCTTGAAAAAAGAAAAATGAAGTACTATTTTTTACATGAAAAAAGAAAAATGAAGTATCCTTTCAAAACAATTTTCTTTATATTCAAGAGCAAAGAACTAAAAAATTATTCAATTATTTTTAAAGTTTCTATGTCAGTGCATTTTTATTTGTGGTATACAAAAGTATTAAAGATTCCTTCAGTCTCATATTATGTTCAGACATTCACATCTGGATGTCAGGAAGAAGAAAATGAAAAAAAGAAACAAAAAGGTTGCAAAATCGATGAGAAGAATATGCAACCAAGGGAGGACAAAAGACTGATGCCCAGCAGTTAGGAAAAAGCAGCAGAGCATTATCTCTGTGTTGACTTGTATCTGCAGTAACAGCCACAGAGCAGCTGCATGATGGCTGCAGTCTTCTTATCTGGTGCTCTGATGCTCTTCTCAACGCCACTGGGTTAGCCAGCCAGGCACTGCTTCAGCATGAACAGCTGAGAGATGCCAGATCAGCAAGAGAGCTGGGAAATTAATACATGCTATGAAAACAAAATCACTGAATATCACACTCAAACTTCATCACTAGTATTTCTGTGGCTATTTAAAGAAAACCCCAAAGGGGCAAGATCCAAATTACAATGTGTTCTTTTTCTGATATGGCTGCTGGATACAGGCATGCCCCAAGGTTATACCCTCGCTTCTCTGGATGCAATCATTAACTCCAAGCAGGTGACTTCCAAGATTCTACGGTCCATTTCCTTCTGGACTCATACTACATGGATGCTGAGTGGAAAGCCTCACACCTGAGAGGTCTTCAGGGCAAGTCATGACCCAAACTCTTGCTCTTGCCAATTCCTTTTTCCTGGTTGACAGCAGTACCCTTCTCTCCTCAGGATGGAAGTTTCAGAATCAACTTTCATTCCTTTCCACACTCGATTAGATGTCTCTCCATGGCAATGGTAAGTCAGTCCCTTAACACTTCTGGGCTGATTCAGTAAGTCATGCCACTTCCCTTCTCATAAGCGTCTCAAAATTCAACCTTGTATAAGGATTGACATTCTATTCCTTCTTCCAATATGAGGATGAGCTTTAGGATATGAGTTCTACATACCTTTCATGATCATCTCTTCAAACACTCCTTGCCTCTCCAGGGTTTACTATCCCTGACCACAACCTACATATTACTCACTCTAATACCTCTGCTCAGTTGTTCCTTCAAACTGGAACACTTTCAGCATTCTGAAATCCTCCTTTAATATAGGTAGGCTCAGATCTCTCTTTCTCCAAAAAGTTATCACAGACTCTTCCCTGTTAAAAATCTTTCATACTTAAAAAAAATGTTTTTGCAATTCTGCTGTGGCATATGCCACAGAATGCCTTTTATAAGAAGAGCTAAATGCTACCATTTTTTTTTTGGTGAATTCTTAGAAGGCAGAATTTTACCTCCATAATTCCCACGTAGGAATCTGTAGCTATAAAGAGCTCATGAAATAGTTGTGAATACTGAGTGCAGGAAGGAGCTTGCGAATCCTCTTTAACTTTTCTTTTCTATTAAGCATTGGCCCTATTTTCTTTTTCTTGCTCTAGGGAACTATTTAACTTACACTTCAGGTTTCATAATCATCTACACACAGCAACCCTTCTTTTTGGAGCCGAAGGTTTTGTGCTGTTCTTGATTTCCCCAATTGGTAACTCTAGGAAGATGAGAAATTCAGTTCTATAATCTGTTTCTGCACCAGCAAGTGTGACACACACTCAGGGTTCATGTCTTCCTCTCTGGGAGTGAAAGCCTTCAATCTCGAGCAAAGCAAAGGCTGTCCAATATTTATATATTTTCAATCTATTGGATTATGTTCACTTTCTTTTGACCAAGAGATACTTCAGAAGCCTACATTTTAGATCAGTATGATCATAAGAGGAGGAAAACACACCATTAATGAATCTGATGGAAATAAAAAAAAAAATCCTTAGAGTTAATAGATCACATCAGAGCCAAGGAAAATACAGAAATATAAAAACGACATGCATCTTAATACAGCAACTTCTTGGTTCCTTTTCTTAATTCTCCTCACTCGGTTGGAATGTAACCTCAAAGTGTGAATTAAAAAAAAACTTTCATAATATATACTACCTTAATAAAAAAATAGATCTATTTTATTTGATTTTCCTAATTGTCCTGCCAGGTGAGCATTATATCTCCCATTTTAAAGATGATAAAGCAGAGACACAGAGACGTTAAATGCTCAAGATCACATGGTTCTTGAAGACTTGTGTGCAGTCTGGCTGGGCACAAATCATGAGCCACTCGAGCAGGAACAAACTTTATTTCTGAACTCTACCAGCACACTCTACACATGCTCCCCGGGAACTCTTCTGAACGCCATGTGGCTCCTCCAGGAACCACCAACCAGAAATTTCCTCCTCTGGCACCTCCCCAACCAATGTGAACTCTTCAGGAATCCCCGCGAGAGCTCAACTGGAACTCAACGGGAACTCCGCGAGAACTCAAAAGTCATCATCTTAATGGCTCCCTGGCGTCACCTCTCAACCACTACTTCTGGCAAAAATGCCATGCGTCATCTCGACTCGGCTGTGGCCCTCAACAGACTTGGACATTACAGTGATTAGGAACATCACTTCCATGACTCAACATGTATTCCCTTGAA
The DNA here is from genome assembly GCF_001458135.2 of Marmota marmota marmota. Taxonomy (NCBI): domain Eukaryota; kingdom Metazoa; phylum Chordata; class Mammalia; order Rodentia; family Sciuridae; genus Marmota; species Marmota marmota. The sequence continues at coordinate 626,118 of NW_026000082.1, forward strand.
CTGATTTAATCACTGGATAGCTGTGTTACCGCAAGAAAATCACTTAAATACTCAGAGCTTCTGTTCAGTCATTTCTAAAATGTGAGTAATAATATTGCCTGCTTCATATGATTGCTGTGTAGGTTACATGAACCTCTGGATGTGGAGCAATTAGTTCAGAATGTGGACATGTTAAGGCCTCATCAGTTACACATAACATCAGCACTACTGACAAGGACAGCAGCACCCAGAGGAGTCCAAATAGTATGCTATTTTCACTAACCATGTACCCTTTGCATGGCAATATGCTTTGTGTAGAAGCTGCCATCTACTCTTAAGCTTTCCCATGGGTATTTAATCAGAGAACTATGACTCGAGTTTGGTACATTCATGTCCTCTCTAGAAGGGCATTCACACAGTTCAGCCTAGGCATGAGGGAACACTGTGCTGGCTTTCTACTCTATCACCAGCATGACAATTGAACATTAAATATGAATGGGACAGTGCATTGGCCATAAAGAGCAGGAAACCAAGTGGAATATCAGCATGTTGGTCAATCTCAGGGATTTTTAGAACCAGGCAACTGGTCTACTATAAAGAGGCAAAGTGAATACTGAAACCCTTGGCAGATCTCCCAGAATGTTCTGCAGGTTCCATTCCACTTAATCATTTTAACATGTGCAGGCTATCTAAAAAACCTTCTGTGACCTTCTGTTTTTTTAATGGAAAGGACAATACATTTCATCTTGACAGTACAGTTGACATACAAAAACTCAGTGTTTTTAATGAAGACAGGCTTACATCACTTTTTTAAAAAAATTTTTACATAATTTCTCCCACCTGATTTGTACTTAATGCTGTAAGTTGCACAGAGTGGGAACAGAATAACTTTGCTGTATTTTTTATTAAAAAGGGCCTTCAGTGAGGGTTGGCACAATTAATAGGCACCTCCAGCCCAAAGAACACTGTGAATTTAGCAGAGCAGAAAACTGGTCACACTTTCCAATTTTCCTTTTTTTTAGTGACTCTTGAGTGAATGAATCAGTATCTTTGTGATGTGAAGAATTTGACCTGTTCACCTCTTGCTGGATTTTTTTAATCACTGTGTCAGTATAAAGAAAGTCATAAGCTCTCTATGATTGTGACTTACCCATGACTAAGTCTCGTGCTTCAGTCTTACCAATAACCTACCTAAGGAACCCAGAATGCAACTGGGTTGCAGAACTCAAAATGCAAAAAAAAAAAAAAAAGATCAAAGAGACAACATAATTCCAAACAGAAGAGAATGTAGATAAGATAAGGTTAGATAAGATTAAGGTTCTGTGTAGAAAAGATTAAGGTTCTTCCAGAAACGTATTTTTCCCTCTAATCTGGATAGAGAAAAGAACTTGAATGTAGGCCAGGACAAGCAGGCTGACTGACAATGGAAGGACGGGAGAAAAGATGTCACAAGGAAGTCAAAGACTCTCTGGTATCAGGGAATTAGAGAGTGGGAAAGTTAGGAGATGAGGGAAAAACCACTGCTATTGCAGAGACTGAATGAGATTACGTATGCCCAGTAGGTCAAGAGGGAGACAAGTGGTCTCCAGCTTGGTGGCCTGAGTTTAAATCCTTACCCTGCCTCTGCCTGGGGTGTGATCCTGGGGAAGTTACTTAGGTTATCTGCATCTCAGTTTCCTCATCAGTCAGTTGTACAGATGAAATGAGATCACAGAAGGAGAGTACTTGGAGCTGCTGGTTGCATGTCTGTAATCTCAGTGACTCAGGAGGTTGAGACAAAAGAATTGCGAGTTCAAGGCCAGCCTCAGCAACCTAGAGGCCCTAAGGAACTTACTGAGACCTGTCTCAAAATAAAAACTAAAAAGGGCTGAGGATGTAGGTCAGTGATAGAGTGTCCATGGGTTCAATATTGGTACTGCAAAACAAACAAAAATAAACAACAAAAACCAACCTACTCTGAGTTAGGGGCTTCCATATCAAGGGCCATGTTGCAAACAAAAATTCACTGTTGAGAGAAAGAACTACACCCATCTTACCTACTAATATACATCAGCCATTCTGAATTTTGCATTAAGTCACACATCCAAGTTAATGCAAAATTCAGAATTCAGAACATCCAAGTTAGAAAAATTGTTGTTGTTACTAACTACAAAGTTCAATACTGAGATTCTATTCTCTAGAGTAGAATATTTTGTGGCCAACTTTTGGTCCCAAGATAAATTTAGCTATGTAGGGCCTTATGTGATAAATAGTTATGTGTAAGATGACCCATTAATTAAGTTAAATTACTAAATTTTTTCCCTATCATTAGTTTAAGTGGGCCATTTTGTCAAATTCCTGGTCAGTTAAGATGATTTAGAATGTAAGTATAAAACAGAAGATTGATAATCTTTAATTCAGCATATAAGAAATTACCAAGCACTGATCTTAGAAATTTAACATTATATTTAGGTTTATTTTCTTTAATTATCTAAAATGGTGAGTCCAGCAATAGTTGCCATTTTACCTCAGCCCTTCCAATTGCAATTTCAGATAAACATCAAACCTACTAAAATACTTCTTTTTTTTCTTTTCCCCATTTTTCTGATTCCCTGTGTAGCATATCTTGGTTTAAGAATCTATACATATATTTATATACGTATTTACAGTTCACGATAATGGATATTGCATCTGGAATACTAATTATTGAAAACAAAGTTAAACACCAGTACCAACCAAAAATGTCCTTGTGTGTGGTTTTTTTTTTTTTTTTTGCATTGCATTTGCAAAAGAGTTAGGAAAGAGCCCTGGTTGACAGAGTTAAGTTCCTTGGCCAAGAAAAGATGTGCTTTGTTTGGTTTTGTTTTTCAATTGACCACAGTTAATCAAGTGACTAATATTAATGACAAATTAGCTTTCATTTGTTTAGTATGAAAAATTGAAGATCACATACAAACCAAATTCATGTCATATTTTCTTCAGTATTTAATATTTTCTAAGTAGCCATAGCATTTTTTAGATAGAAAGCGTTTGGATAGAACTAGGATTTTGAAATGCCAGAGGGGACCAAAGGATGAGGAGAGTATAAATTAGAATCTGGTATGCTATGTACTACTTACCTTCAAAAGTCAAATAAAACTTTCCTCTGTCAAACCAAACGAGGGAAGGCTGTTCATTCTCTGTATGGCCAGGAGTTGAAGCGGGATGGGAAAGGTTAAGGAGAGGGAGAGAGAAGGACACAATGTGAGTTACAGAGCAGGTCATTAATCTCACTACAGGGAAGGGCAGAGGCACTGCATGCCATTAGCGTGCAGGAAAAAGGGAAGACTGGCAATCTATGTTTTGTCTTTTTTTTTTTTTTAAGTTGAGGGATCAGAAAGCAGAAGCAAAGCTATGGCAGCCTAAGGGGATGGGAACGGTTGTTGGTAGCTTGATACTTGGTGCTCATGTGCAGGGAGCAGAAGTCTTCCTGGCCATGCAGGGGCATCAGCATATTTTAACTGCACTAATTTTGGGCAAATTGTGATTCAGCAATTGCTGTATCCATTTCATCTTCAATGTCACCCCCTTCCATGTTTCCAGAAAGATAAACCGGTATTATGGGTCGTATGAAACATCAGCTTAGCTTTTAAATGACAACAGCATTGCATATCAATTTAAAGTTCATGGAAGATGTCTCAGGTCTTCCATCCCCTCTGCTGGAATCACCTTAGGCATCCAGACACAAACCACCCTTTACCACTGTACCAAGGAGAAAAACGAGATTACTGATGCTGCTCTATTATGTTTTAAATTAAAAAGCAGTTACTGGACACGTAATTCTGAATGGTGAGCAGTTAAATTATTCCTTCCTTTGAAAAGTCACAAAGCAATGGCATCTCACCTTTCTCAAACCTTTTCTCTGAGAAACTGTCATGCAACCTGCTGCTTTTCTTAATATGTCCACTTACAAACGTTTCCGTGGCATGAGTTCCACAATGAACACTAAGTGTACAGGGTGCATCTGAGAGGCACTGGACACTCATGAGGTGAGGAGCATGTCCATGAAGTTTCTAGCATTCAGATGGATAATGGCTTGGATTTTAAAAGTCTACATATGTAGAGATCACTCAGCTAGCACCATACCTGCAGGCGTGTCACAGCGCCTTTCAAACGAGGGGAGTTTGTCATAAAAAACATCATCTTCTGACACTACGAACCAAAAAAACATAAACAAATGGAAAACAAAAACACAAATACAAATCCCAAATGAAATCAAACAGCACACTCTACTGACTGAAACTCAGGAATGATTTTCATGAAAAAAAGGAAATATAACTTAAAACACTGGGATTGTGGTTAAGATATAGAAAGTGATATGCTTATTTGATAATGATTCTATGAGAAGAAATTAAAATTTAAAAAATGTCAGGTTTTGGCATCTGTGAATTGGTCAGCTCCAGGGAAGAAGTCACACCTGCCCTTCTCAGGGAGTTGCTAAAGGCATCATAAATAATTGACTTATGCAAGTGTATTTCACTTCAACACAATTCTCAAGTGGCCAGACATATGCTTATCAACCAGAGCCTCCTGACAGGACCCTGACAGCTCAACAGGCCTGCCCAGCATGCACATTCCCCCCAGGAAAAGAGAAGCTAGCTTTTAACATGACCATAAAAAGCAACCGTATAAATCCCAGGTCTCTGAATGAACTATCCCATTTCAGCCTCATCAATATCCAAATTCAATTTGCCTTGCACCTGCCTTTGATAGTTATGGACCATTAATTTTCAACAGCATTATCATAATTTCATCTTTGGCTATGATATCCAGCTGTGGATAAATGTCTTTGTTCATTGACCACAACATTATGCTCTGAACATCAACTGTTTTAGATCTTTACATGGGATCTCTCTCTCACCAACTAACAAAAACGGGTAATTGGGGTTTTTGTTTTAAGTGATTAAGTTAACAAAATTGCCACAGGTCTTACAGGTAGTATTACAACTTTAGTACAAAACTGAATAAAAATCATAATAAGACCAGGAATGAACAACCCTACCTACAATGCAAAGTTATAGACATGAATGAGGGTAGAAAAAAATACTCCATCAACAATAATGTTTGGGAAAAATATTCTATTAGCTTGCTGCCTGACTTAGGGAATAAGGTAGGGAAGCTTTTTTTTTTTTTTTTGGTCAATTCTTAAGGTTTTAGGATATCACCTTTCAATCAGTTTTTATTATGCATAAAATTTCTTTGGTAGCTACAACAAGTTGATGCAACTCCTATAATAATATCCATGGGTGCACAGGAGACAGGTCATTCCAAAAAAATAGCATACTTTTTCTTTTTTCTTCGTTTTAAGAATTGCTAACCACTTTGGAGGAAATGTTTTATGTTTTAGATGCTATGGTTCTGATACTGAATACAAATCAATTTTGCTCAAAGTTCTGGACTGAAGGAAGCATCCAATCCATCTGATACTTCCTTTGGTATCCAGACATGATTACTTTTCATTCATTTCAGTTTTACTTGCATCTTAAAGATACAATTTAAAATGTATAACTACCAGTGAAGGAATATAACTTCAAATTAACAGGGAAGAAAAATTATCTTTCCCATGGTCTTTTTGCAGTGGGGTCCTAAAGAAGATATTTGCAAATATCTTTAAAAAAAACTACTAACACCCTCAAAAATAAGACACATGTAATAAAAATTAGATATTTATTATTAGAGAGAACTCTCTTCATTCTCTTTCTGAGTTAGTTTTTTATAATAGAATAATTTTATACATATTCCCTGTCCCCATAATATTAACAGAATTTTCCCCAAAATCATACAATGCAGGTCCTATGAGCCTTTTGTAGTTAAAAGATTTTACTGTATTCCATTGTTAAGTTATCGGAAATTGGAATGGGTCTTATAATTAATATAAGAAAGCATTGCATCTTAGTTCAATTGATAGCTTTTTCTCTTTTTAGTCATATATAAAACAATGGTGTATTTTTTAATCAGGGGTGTCTTAAATGTGATGACATACAGTTGAGTAGGAGCTCTTTATCATTCAAATTTCTGTGACATTACACAGAAAGTTTCATTTTGCTCATGTAGCATTAGATATTTTTTGGTCGATTCTTAAGGTCCCAGATATCATCTATCAATCAGGTTTTATTATGCATAGAGTTTCTTTGGTGGCTACTTGATATTCATAGCTCTTATGAGAAATTCCATATCGAAAGCTCTTTAGGGACATTTTCTTGCATGAATTTTATTGTAGAAAGTTTAGACCTGCTCTTAAAAATTTAGTTCTTGGATAACTTTAGACTTGGGCTCATTGGTTTCCATATACTTGCCCAGATTACGGTTCAAGTGCCATAGGAAATGTCAAAAAGGTATTGCAGTGATGGGAGGAAATGTTGAGCCATCAACTTCAGGGAATTTGCTGCTGAAATTTTCAAGTTCCCCTAAGCCATTTGACTACATTACATTAACATTCCAAGTCAGCCATGATGAGACCCGTAGTGCTGACCAGCCAAAGCACATCCTCCCCAGAAAGAGAAATAGCAACACACAAGAAGCTGCCGGTCAGTTACTTAATAATGCATTTACTTCAGAGAGAAGAGGCTGTCAGGCGACCCACAGGAGGAGGAAATAAGGAACAGGAGGATGAGGAATTCAGTGGGTAGATGAAGCCAAATAAAAAACAAGAGAACCAAACAGATTAAATCAGTATGATCCTCAGTCGTGAATCAGTAAGACCAGCCTGTTCCGTGGCCATTGTTTTTAACCCCTCCATGGTTTAATCTTGAAAGAACACATACTAGATACATTAAAAATCAAAGTCACTGGGTCAGGATTTGAGATTTCAGCAGCAGGGAGTATAGAAATACATTGTCTAGAACATGGACACAGTTCAAATTCCCTGTGTGTTCAGTTTTCTCTATGAATCAAAGTGAGTTGAAAGAACACACTATCTAGTTCATCTGAGGTCACCTGGCGGATGCTGTAGGAGTGACAGTTCACTCTTACTTTCTTCTCTGACCAACAAGGCAAATCACATGGAATGGGTGGAATGAATGATCTTGACAAAACAAAACAGTAGAATGGGAGTGGTGGTGTGTGTGTGGGGTGGGGGAAGGCTGTAGCAATCAAGGAGATTAAAGAAAGAGTGAAAAAAATAAGGTTAGGATGTTACAAACAAACAAACAAAACCAGAAAGAATGAGCTAACAGGTATTGAAAAACAGAAGCCCTGAATTGCCCCAATTGATGCAGATGAGGAAGAGATGTGGTTATATAAAAACGTTAATATCTCACAGAGAACTGCCTATATTTTCACCACAATTGAAGGATTCTTTGGGGATTATCTGATGCAACATATAGAGTCTGAAGTGGAGTTGAAGTTACTTTTGGGGCCCTTAAGAAGCCCATCTTAACCTATTTCTCTGAGAAAATAGGCAGTTGTCAAGAATTAAGTCTCAGACTTTGATTCACCTACTTCTCACATGGGGAAGTCTGCAGGGTGCTCTTCCTTGGGTAGCAGAAGGAATTCACTTAGCTTTGGTTGATGATCCTCCTAAGTGATGCAGGGTGGGGGTCAGCTGGTTTATATCAGCTGGGTGAATTGGAGGGGAGTTTAGAGAACGAAGGAAGACAATGAGGAGGAAGTTGTATGGGAGAAATGGAATGGGAAAGCCCCAGGTCAGAGCCACCATGCAAGAGGGGAGAGGCAGCAGGAGCTGATGGGAGGTGGGAAGAGACAGAGTCCAGCCTTGGGCAGAGGGAAGATGCTCCTGGCAAAAGGAGGCAGTGAAACCTGAGAAAACCATCCAGCTGAGCAGCCATCCTCAACTCTTCACTCTCATCACAGCATAAGAAAAGAGGTACAAGGCATTTACAGAAAATGCCAGCAATGACTAATTTTTCTGGGAAAATTGACTGCATATCATTGAGAAGCACTAGGAAAAAAAAAGTCAAAAATTTTTTTTTTCTCATGTCTCACCATGCCAATGTTTATACCATTCTTCAACCTTAGGACAACCAAAAATGATGAAAAATGAAACCTTCAAGATAATAAAAGTTCTAATTTTTGCAATTTCTGGTGTGGTTACACAGTTAGAATTTAAACATTTCCCCTCAAAGGAGACTGCTTTTTTTTTTTTAAATAAGAAATATCTAAATTACAGGACCTTCCTTGGCAATTTCTTCTCTGCTTTGTGAATAGCTCTGTATGGAATAGCATAAGACCATCCCTGCAAAATACAGGTTTTCACATTCTGCTTATTGGTTCATTGGCGTAGGTCAAGTCTTTTGCCTCCTTTGCTGAGAAGGTTGCTTGGAAAAGAAGAGTCAGGTGACAGTAGCAAAACACACAGCAAAACAATTTCAACCAGAAACACAGGGCCCAGGGAGTTCAGATCAGAAAACTTAGCCAGTCAAAACCACAAACAGATGAAAAGAGAGGAGATAATTTTTACCAACTGTGGGAGTGGTGGCTGCACTCAGGGAATTGGTTGACGATATTGAAGAAGTGCTTTCAGCCCGGGCTAAGGGTGCTATCGGAGGAGGGCTGGAAGAGTGTATGGGTGGGCTAAAGGGTCTGGGCTGTAGGGAGAAGAAAAGAGATAACAGGTTAGATACAGGTTGTAGCACTTTGATTCCATATTGTTAATGTCTCCCAGTCTCGGATAGGACAACTTGGGTCCCTAAAAGCAAATGGACAGCCTGTTTTCACAGTAAAATGGGCTTTATCTACACAACAGCTTGGGGAATGGAGCTGGAGGAACCATAAACCCCAGCATGGCTGAACTCAGTGGGTATGCTGGGGTTAGAGAGGCAGGGATGTGTGATGGGATCTGTGATGTGTCCTTTCACGCCCTCAGGGACTGAGCAGGGAGCATTGTAAAAGCTCATTGGAATCTAAAGATGTTTAAATACAAAATCCTGGACTGTGCTAGCAAGCCAAGGACTGTGTACAGATGCCAACAAAATTGACCTCTGCCACAGTCTTGTCAGTTGTTTGCACAGATTGCTTTCCACACCTCAGCCTTAAATCACAATGCTAGAGACTTCCGCAACAAATCCATGGGCTGATGCTTTCTTCTTTACATTCACATAATGAACCTACCATCAATAATGTATCTGTATTCTAGGGTCAGAAACCAGCACTTGCTCTCTCTTGGAGTTTTCCAATAATCAGAAAAATATTGTGAAAGGAAACACCTCTCATTTCTAAAGGGATTAGCAAGAATTGATCCTGACTATCTGCATTGACATCCATCCCTGTAGCAGAGGTGAGGGCCCGAGCATCCTACTATCATTTCAGATGTTGGCTTGAAAGATGGTAGACCCTTGAGGAGGGTTGAAAGATACACCCATGGGCAGTGACTATCTTTCAGTGACCACCTGAAAAGGTCATTTGGGCAAGAATTCTTGTGCTTAGACCTGAAGTTGAGGCTATTGGTGATCTCTCCATCTGATGATGAGCAAGCTAGGGCAGAGGGGAACATACCACATCTCCGACTCCAGGTTTTCCTGGAGGTAGCTTTGGCCTGGAGGGAGGCCGGGGAGGAGGAGGAGGTGGAGTGGTACTGCTGCAGGGAACCAAGGGAGTGGCTGGTCGAGCAGGAGATGATGCACCTGGAAAACACGCCAGTGTTAGAAATGGCTGGAAGCAGAGGTGACCAGAATGCTGTCATCACAATACAATGCCTGGATGTTTGGTTTGGCAGTTCTAAGCTAAGCACTGTAGCACACATTTTTTTCCTTTTTCTTTTTTTTAATAAAGAAAAAATGTATTCAGTTGAACTATGGTTGATGGCAGAAGCTGAAGCTCATTACCTTTTCTTGTCATGTGACACCCAGTGAAGGTAAATCCGTTCATTACTCTATCTGTGACAGAAGATGAATTCTTATGACTCTTGCCTGGTGGTACTTTTCATTTTAATCACATACACACTAAACTTGGGGTAAATTCTCTGATTTTTTTTTTGAATGACAAAAAATAAAGGTTAGAACTTAAAGGAAGAGGAAGATGAATGATTTTCTACATTATATTTTTCTTTTTTAAGCAGGGGTAAGAGGATTATGCTTTTGACTGTGAATCAACATATGGGCACTAACTTTATTAATGTCCCCAAACACTTGAAGTAAGCAAAGGACAAAATATAATAAAGAAAATTAGATGATGCATGAGTTCTTTGTGTTTTGAATCACAGTAATAGAAACACCAAATTCAGAGAATTTTGTGAACTCTGTTCAGCAATGTCAACGTAGAGTGTGTGTCCCTGATGATTTTCATAGTCGTTTTTTAAAGAGCCTCCTGGATTTACTTTTCTGGCTGTCCATGACAAGCATATGAAACACAGATGACACACAGAGGCTGGCATGCACACCAATCAGCACACCAGAGGGGTTCTCTGCACTCAAGGGCCCATCTTCAGTCATATGCCTGGGAGCATGGGAAAACTATTTGGCCAAAAACCTCAGGAAAGTCAATCAGTATTTCAACAGTTCTTGTTCGGAAGTTTTGCCACTTCCGATTAGAACATAGAGAACGATCTCAAGAAAATTCTAAGAAATCCCGCCCCAGTAAAGTATCCATGCTTCTTTCCCACTACCCACCCCAACCTACTACCTCCCTCGAAACACACCACAAATCTGTGATCTCTGGAGTTCTAAACCAGCATCTCAATCTCTAGATCTTCACATCCACGAAGTCCTTTGAAGTTGAGTAGCAAAACCCATCGTTTCAGAATCTGTTCTCATTTGAGGATAGCCTTGGGAGTGAACCTTGCTTCTTGTTTAAACAATCTGAAATATTGAGTATGTTTCTCTGTACTATTTATTCTGAATTTATTCTGCAGTATTTATTCTACATTAGTGTGAAATCCTATTAGTTATTGTTGCCACCTCTTCTCTATGCCATCTGTCCCCACCACTACCACCTACTGTATGCTTACTTCTACTGAACTCTCCCTTTATATTTTATTGGGCCAGGATCTATGCTAGGTGCTTTACATTTATTACCTGATCCCTATGGTAAGCTTTGGAGGTAGGTACTGGTAGCATCTCAATAAAAACAGAGGCTCAGAAATATTTAGTAACATGTTCAAGATCATGGCACTTAAAGGGTATATTTAATTCCAAAGCCCAAGCTCTTATAATGTTGGAAAGACTGTGGAGTCCCACATTTTGCATAAACTCTGTGCTTATTTTTACATGGTCAATTTGTATATATCTCTCTCAATGTAAATGTTCTCAGTCTCTGATTAATGTTCTCTTTTTAAAAAAATGGAGTATGTTTGGACAAGTCCCAGTCCAAAGTTTTGATTTGAATATTGTGTTAGTAGATTTGCACCCACGAGGACTTCAGAAGATAGAAACGACAGCAGAGAGATGGGAAATAAACCTTGAAACAGTGGAGTCTGTGTCAGGAAGTCTTAGGGAACTCTTTTTTTTTTTTTAATGATGGAGAAAGGGGTTTCTATTCAGCTTTGGGAAAACCTTCTATAGAAATGGTCCAAATGTTTCTCTGTGGGTCTGTTTCTAAGAAATAGTCTTCTGAATCAATCCTATGAAAAGGCTGGCTTTTTATTCTTTCCTTCCATGTTCCAGAAGAGAAATTTAAAAATCCTCTCTCAGTAATGCTCAGGAAAATACTGAGGGGCTGTGGAATACTGGGTGGAGAGTCCAAAGGTCTGAGTTCCTGCCTGGCCATCTCTCCTTATCTGTGGGATCTTTTCTTCTCTGGGCCTCAGCTTCCCCCATTTAAAAAAATAGACATTGTTCTACTTACAAGGTAGTTATAACAGGGAAACTAAAAATGCTTATGAAAGTGTTTGCTGAACTATAAAATGTTACACAACAGAAGGCAATAGGTCTTGATGATGATGGTAAAGAGTATCTTTTGATAAAGACACAACTAAAAAGTAAAGAAAAAAGTGTTAATTGCTAATTAAAAATTTATTGTTTTCCTTTTCCTTTATGGATACTCCCATTTAAATCACTTTTTCTTTACTGAATCGATATAATTGATTTATTGTGCATTTAGAAGGAAAATAAGAGAATATGTTAAAAGCATTTAAAGGATATTTGGATTAACACCTTGCCTGAGGGACCCTGAGGCTCAGCAGACAACACACAGGGCCTGGGGTGATTCCACAGGTGACCCAAGGCTTTACAAGCTTTTGTGAGGTTGTTGGTGTTTTAAGGGTGTAGATGGATAATATTTATACCTCCCTAACCTCTTGGATTTTCAATTGTACTTTGATTTCCTTCTTGGGTAGTGTTTATTCCCAAACACGATTCAGAAAATAAGTTGGACAACGCCACTGTTTAAGATGCAGTGTTTAAGATGTTAAAGTTAAGGTTTAACTTTAACAATTACACATCCATTGAGTTTTGTGAGTTAACAAAAGTTGGAAACAATTGTTATGCTCTTGATCCATTTGCTGTTCTTGATGTGATGTTTCAACATAGTTTCTTTGGTAACCATTGAAAACCAAATATCTATAGCTTCAACTTTGACTTCTTATGTGTCCAGATGGTGCGGGGGACAGTGAAGGCAGCTGGGGGAAGTGGCAGAAATACAGGCTATGGAATCCAACAGATATGGGGCCAGATCCTGGCTCTGGTACTCATTAGCTTTGTGACCCTGGCCAAGTTACCTCTGGGCTTGTTTCCTTATCTGCAAAATGAAGCTAATGTACCAATGATATTACTGGGAGAATCAAGTGAATTAAAATACATGTACTTTGAAATATGGAAGAACTAAATGACCTTTTCCAAATTCTGTTTCTTAGGACACAATTTCTTTGGAAAAAAGTATTAAGCATGTATGGGAATGGTTATATACTATATTTTCTTTTTTCTCCTCCTTTGGTAATAAACACAATTAAAAGCTCTAAAACAGAACTCTCCAATAGAGCGTTCTGTGACGACGAAAATGTTCTAGAACACTATGTTCAATAATAGCACTAGTCACAGGTAGCCACTGAGCACTTGAATCATAGCTACTGTATCTAAATAACTGGATTTTATGTTAATTTAAATTTGTTATGATTATGGGTAAAATAACTACATGTGGCTAGTGATTTCTTAGACATCATTGCTCTAAAAAGACTTGCAGTTAAGAAATGTATATTTTGGTTAATTCAACCTCTGCATCTCAAACTGTGTGTGTGTGTGTGTGTGTGTGTGTATGTGAAATTGTAAATAACTTTTTAAATTCTGCCCCCGCCCAGTACTAAAATTTCAATTCCCCCTGGATTGAAATTGAACCCAGAGGTTCTCTACCACTGAGCCATTCCCCAGCCCTTTTTGTTTTTTAATTTTGAGACAGGGTCTAGCTAAGTTGCTGAGGCTGGCCTCAAATTTGGGATCCTACTGCCTCAGCCTCCTGAGTTGCTGGGATTGCAGGCATGTGTCACCACACCTGTTATGAATAACATCTTTTAATATTTCATGAGTTGGAAAATGTTTCTCTGAACATCTTCACTTGACGAACTCCTTTCTTTCCTATCCAAACCTGTTGAAGGCCAATAAAATTTATTTTCCCTTCTGTCCCCTGGCACACAATCAACATGGGAGAAGAGATAGCCTTTGCCAAGAATCAGCATCTATATTCCAATAAAGCACTATTCTGGCCAAACTAGGTATTTATAACTTTTTGCCATAAGGAAATTAAAGTTCTTGGAGCAAATTCTTTACTTCCCACTGTGTTTCAACAGCAGGTAGCACTTCTGCTTCTCACAGCTTGGTTAGGACACCCTAGGATGTGAGAATAATGGTACCCACTTAAAATCAGTTAAAGAAGCGCAAGAAAGTTAGTCCCATCAGGATGTGTTATAAAAGGCAGGTAATGAGAAGCATCATTTTTCTTTAAAGCATGAAGCTATACATTCTATTATTGTAATCCTAAAATTCTATTTTTGACAGTTTGTGTATATTCATCAATAAAAGATTAACCAGCAAATAAACTGGGACTTAATTAAGGGAATGATGGTGCAACGTTTTATTTATTTATGGGCTTCATAGGACCAGATCAATTTCCTACTTGAAAATTCAATCCTTTTAATGCCAGCAAAGTATAGCTTTTTCCAGACCAGTTATTAAGAATTTGTAGTCTTTACTGGTAACCATATAAAATAATTTCAAATAAGGCTATGGAAGTTAAACATTAAAATAATGAAACTCTCAGAGATTCCAGAAAGAAAACTAAAGCTTCTCTCTTCCTTAATAATTAAGTGTTTAATTAAACAAATATCTCCCAGAGCATTGTGAAAGGTGATGAAAACACAAGTCCAGGACGAAGTCTCCTCGTCTTCCATACCTCCCACTAAAGGGGTTTGCTTTGGGGAGAGCATCCTGGGCCTCCACTGGAGAGAGCTGGGTATTCCTTGAAATGTCTTTTCAGGGCACTGAGAGCCTGACCCAGGAGAGAGAGCCCGGTGGGAAACAATAAAGGCATACCCCCCCACTTTTTTTTTTTTTTTAAGAGAGACAATTTCTTCAAGTTTGCTGTCTGAAGGCTTAACACAGCAACTTTTTAGTACCTTTATAGATAAATACAGAGACTGTAATCCATGAACAAAACTAAAAAAGCAACAGAGGTATGGAGGTGGGTGCTCTCACCCTCTGGAATTAGAGAGAGGTGAACAAAACAGTATATTCTGAAAGCAGATTTTGGTGATTTTGTGAATGACACTGTGCAATATAGGTGGTTGTCAGTGGTTAATTAAGTCTGGGATATTTTGTGACCAAACTTCACAGAAGTGCCTGGAGAGTACATGGGTAAGAACACAGGCTCAGGATCAGATAGATCTGTGAATCTGAAGTTTGTCATCTCCCTTGGCATAAACTTGGGCAAATGACTTGACCTCTCTGAGCTCAGTTTTCCCATCTATAAAATGGGGGAAATAATAGTGCCTTCCATATGGGGTTGTTGTAAGGATGAAATAATGTGCATAAAGCACTTAACATAGTGCTAAGCAGGAAATGCTTATTATTAACAAAATAAAGGTTTCCAAGGTTCTGTAGTAAAGAAACTTGCTCATTTTATTTAATGGCATGTTTGCCAAATGTATTTGCTTATAGAATTTGGTTTTCTAGCCGGGCACAGTGGTGCATGCCTGTAATCCGAGCAGCTTGGGAGGCTGAAGTAGAAGGATTGTGAGTTCAAAACAACTAAGTGATACCCTCTCAATACCTGGTATAAACATATATATATTTAAATATATAGAGTTTTCCTTCTTGGGGAGAGGAAGGCCTGGGGCATATTTAATAATATGGTATTGTTTGTGGCACAGGTGAACCCCCACCCTTTCTTGATCCCCTCTAATGCTCTTGCTTTAAAAAACACAGAGGCAAATGTGGAACAAACACTGGAGGGGACTCCAGGGAAAGAGGGAGCAGTGGTAAGTGACAATCAGAACAGAAACAAGCCCTTTTCTTTCTCACCAGATCTAAATATCTCATGCTTGGTCACCTCTCTTTCTTTTTAAAAAATATTTTTAGTTATAAATAGACACAATAATCTTTTAAAATTTATTTACTTTTAATATGATGCTCAGTATCAAGCCAGTGCCCCACATGTGCTAGGCAAATGTTTTACTACTGAGCGACAGCCCCAAACCTTGGTTACCTCTTTCAAAGCAAAGAAAAACAGCACATGGCACCCCCAGAGAAGGTGCCGAAACTGAACCCCTGAAAGGGAGGAAAGGCTCGGAGGATCTTGCCAGGTGAATCTGAGTAACAGTGGAATAAACTATATGAAAACGATGCACTTGGAAGATCTTGGTGTTTCTTTGGTATGCCTGGCAAGAGCTTCTGTCCTTTCATGGTTAGAAGACAGAAAATGAAGTTCAAAATAACAACAAACAAACAAACAAAAAATCAAATTCGATGTAAGAATCTGCATTGAGAGTCCCCAAAGGTACATTTCTGGTAGACTTTTTCATCAAATGTCACCACCCTTGGCGTTGATGTCATAGCCTGATGGGTGTGTCAAGTGGTGAGATCTGAGAACAAGTTTGTCTGCAGTGGCTGCTCCATTAGGGTGGGGATGTGCTAAGGCATTTATTTATTTAATGTAGTTCTTTAAAATCTCCTTTTAAAATCTTACATTAAAAAAAACAAAACAAAGTTCTTTCCCCACATAAAAAAAAAAGAAAAAGAATGAAAACAAAAAGAAAAAAACAGGACCCTCCTTCCCCCACGTTGACCTACAAAACCTAGGACTCTCAGGAGGCATCAGACAAGAGAATCAGACATGTGACCTGTAAACCACTCTCTGAAATATGCCTTTCTAGAACTTTCCTGAATTCCTAACAATGATATTCCAGCTTTCTTTAAAAACCTCTACGCTTCCTAAATGGCAGAGTGGAGGAGGACGCTCCTATGGGCTGGGTGGGCAGAACACATCCACAGACTTGGACCACGACTGCGAGCATTCGATGGGCTGGGGCATGCCACGGGGCCACAGGACACCCAGACCAGAGCAGGAATGGCTGGAGCTCTACGGCCAACTGCCAGGCAGGGGGAGGGTGTTGCTCACACTCAAGCAGCCACGGCCATTCCCTGGCACACGGAGCACAAGCAAACCAGAAGACGTACCACTGGCGGTCCCCGTACCACTGGCCGAGCCAGGTCCGGGGGACGAGACCACAGTCCTGTAGGTGGGTGGTGGTGGGGGAGGTGGAGTTGCTCTCTGTCCCAACCCAAAATCTTTAGGAGATGAGATTGTTTCTAAGTAATCATCTTTAATGAAGGTCTGCTCAGCAACTTTCTTCTGGACTTCTTCTAAATTGAGCGGAGATGGTACATTGCGAGGAGGCCCAGGAGGCCCAGGAGGCCCAGGAGGTCCTGGGGGACCCGTGGGGGCCGGGGGGCCGGGAGGGGCTGGAGCCAGGGAGTCATCTGGGTTGTCTGATGCTGCTGGTGGGGACACCACCTTTTCCCTTGGAGTCAACTCTGGAGTAACATGTTCCGGGGACGTGTCAGAGAAATGAACCCACTTTTCTTCAGTGTACACGGCAACAGACTTGGGGGACAACACTGGGCCAAAAATGCTGTCCAAGTCATTGATGGAGGGTAGTTTTTCAATTTTGGCCTCTGTGGCTGACTGTTCATTTCCTGTGGTCAAAGTAGTTGGTTTTAAACTTTAATTGACTTTCTTAATATTATTTATATGGGGGGGGGGGGATAAGGGTGAGGCAAAGTCTGGTAGATATATTGCCCTGTGAAGTGCCTTTGTGGGAACATATCTGGCTGGGTTAGGAGCTGAAGGCGAAAGGAGAGATCTCCCCTCCATAATGTGAGCGTCATATTTTGATGCTCTTATTTATTCTTGCAAGGTGATAACAATTGGCCACTTTTACCATCACTTAAAGTGCTGAGCATGATACTGCTCTCAAGGCTGCTTATAAGAGAACCAAGGGAGCATTTCAAGAAACTCATGTTCAATTCATAAGAAACATAGGCTCTGAAAATACAAATTCCAAAAGGAGTTTGTTTCTGAAAATATGGGCTACTGCAGTACAACACAGTAGACAAAGACTTGTGTGCCAAAAATCACACACATATTTTATGACTATTGTCTGCTGTAGTGCGTTTGGGGAAACTGATGATGATATCTGTTAGTTTAAAAAAAAATGGATATCACATTTAGCTGTAGGTCTTCTAATACTCCAGAAACACAGCACAAAGATTAAAGAGACGTTCCCACACAAATATTTTTAAACACATGCATACACATGACACTCATGGGTTACTGAGGAAGCATTTGCTACTTATTGGCACTGTTATACATATGCCTGTTTAATAGAGAAGAAAATAATAAAAATGTAATAATTCTTTTTCGCATCAAATCTCATCTGTTAACATCACATGCTTAACTGTGGTATATATCTGCAGTTACAAAACAGAAGTCTCTTAGATGGCATCAGTAGTCTTTTTAATTCATATCAATAATAAGAGGTAAAAGTTAAAAACTTGTCTTCTACCGCTTGGCGTGAAACGGTTGATAACAACTGCAATTTGAAGAACTCTAT
This sequence comes from Marmota marmota marmota, assembly GCF_001458135.2. Lineage (NCBI taxonomy): Eukaryota > Metazoa > Chordata > Mammalia > Rodentia > Sciuridae > Marmota > Marmota marmota. The sequence goes on from NW_026000082.1 coordinate 644,107, forward strand.
ATTTTTTTAAACTTTCTAATTTATTCAAATTAGAAATTGTTACTTAAATAACTGGAGGGCATGACCAGAAGTTATTTTACCTTTAAATAACTCTTGGGCTCTAAGAATTGGCTTGTCATTTCCATATTTATAGTTTGAAAGGAATTAACTTTCATGGTTCCAAGGCTAAAGATAAATGGGGTAGTATTTTGCGTGGCACACAATATTTATAATTTGGCTGCTGGTAGGTTTATTTATGTCTAACATAATTTATTGGAAATACAGGAGACCCCAGTGGCTCAAACTTGAAAACACCTGTACTTATACGACTCTGAACGATCCTTTTTTGGGGGTTTAAGTCAATATAAATTTTATAAATGACATCTCTTGCTTTCTCTTTTGTTGATAAATACCCTCTCTGTACCTATCAAATTCACCAGGCTGCATAAATTGCAAAGGATGAAACTGCTATAGAATTCCAAAATGACAAAGAACCACATTCAGATCCATAAAATAACCATTACTACTTTTGATTTGACAGTCCAATAAGACTTGGTAGATTATAAATTTTATGAATATATACTATTGATTTTAATAGAAAGCAAAGATATGTCTTTGAGATATCTGTCTAAAAAGATGCAGAAGTTTCTTGCCACATTTCATGATCTTTATACATCTCTTTGCCATAAGATGGTAAATACTTGAATGACTACTGGGGAAAAAATTCCACACCAACAATATACCACTCATCCTGAGAACCATTTTATGTCTTTGTAGACTAGATAGTTTTAGTTCTAGCAAAAGTTTTATTGGTTCTTGGAAAAATTCAAATTATGCCTTGAATTTTTAAATCACCAAAATAAGATCCAACAAGAGGAATGGTTAATTAAACAACTTTTCATATTGGTATTTTCCACCCTTCACTTTATAAGCGAATGTGGCTCTTATTCTACCAAGAAAAAAAATTGTGAGAAGTTTCTTTTCTTTCCTCCCTTCCTTCTTTCTCTCTTTCATGTGTGAAGCCTGGAAGTGGTATTTTAAAATAAGTTTGCACAATACATTGTGATGGAAATAAAACTAAATGACAACATTGCACCATTTTAATGTAGACTACAACTTCCAAAGCATCAAGGAAATGTTGAGGTCCAGGGCTGTGCCTGTTTGCCATATAATCTTAGATGAAAGGGACCTGAAGTTTACCTGGTCCAATTGTTAAGGGGGAGCCTGTTCGAGGTGGGGTGGCTGGTACATTTTTTGGAGGCAGTGGTGGAGGTGCTGTAGAGAGATGAGAAATCAAGTATTATTGATTACATTCTTCCTAAATTACACAAGACACTAGATAAGCAGGTTAGAGTTTTTTCAATGATAGACTTGATGTTGGAAATATCATCAATGATCTAAATTTTGCAAAGTTCAAAGCCAACAGATTAAAGCAGGATTATTAAAGTTCTTCAATTTTATGAGAATGAGAGTTTGCCAAAAGGATGTCAGATAGTAACAATAACATCAATGCTTTATTCATTTAAATATTATTTAATAAACTTCAATCCACAACTAAGTTCTACCTGCTATGCTAGGAACAAAATGGGTTGAATAAAAATCCTCTGCCCTCAAGGAATTGTGACTGATGATGAAAATCATGTTCACAGTTAACAATCCAGGTGTGATAATGAAAGTCAGAGGCAAAGTGACTTGGGTCAATGAAGAATGAAAAGGTTCCCTTGGTAAAAATGACAGCCAACAAAATCCTCAGATAGAAATAAGTCTAGTGTTATGGTCTCCACCAAGAGATTACTCTTCTGAACAGGGCTTTATCACTTTATGGATGAGGTTAAAAATTACTGTTTCAACAGCTACATTTTTTTTCTTCCCTTTAATGTATGTTTTCTTGTCACTGGCCATATTTGGTTCACTCAAAAGAGTTCACACTATTTTCATAAATCATCTCAAGGTTCAGATGTGAACCTGGATGTGCTCTAATCTTTCATATCCTAAAAGCAGGCTGAGTCGGGTGCACATGTAAGCTGGAGGGCTCTTTCCACAATAAGCATGACTAACAGCTGTCCTCTCAAAGCTTAGGAGCACTTGGCCCTTAATCTTCGTTATGAGCTACTGAAAACAGCACTTCTTGTGGATCATATTTTCCCAGTCAATCAGAGGTTCCTTAGTAATGGTTTCTATAAAAAGTTGATAAAGATTGTCATCAACAAAACACTATAAAACAAGTAAAATACCACAAAGCCTAATAACCTGAAGTAATAAACCTGTGTTGCAACCATGCAACGAGCAGAATTATACAATATCCATCAATAAACAACAGCCTCTGTTGTGCTAGGTGCCACCACAGTGCATAAAACTCACTGCTCTGAAATAAGTGGTGTTTGAAGCAACACATTATCCATGCAAACATTTCATTTGTTTACCTTCTTGGCATTTAGGAAGAATTTTCTAGGAATGGTTTAGGCAACTTAGGTCTGTAAAGAAAGCTTTTCAAGGAAGTCAGGGCTTTCTCCTCTGTCTTTGTTTCCTAGTAGCATGGAGAAACATTCCAAAGTATGCTGCTGTAGTTTATATATATATACAACTTAAAATACACATACATATATTTTATATTATTATAAATTATATATGATATATATAAATATAATATGTTTATATATATTTTAAGTTGTAGTTGGACACAATACCTTTGTTTTTGTTTATTTACTTTTGTGAGGTACTGAGGATGCAACCCAGTGCCTCACATGTGCTAGGCGGGTCCTCTATCACTGAGCCACAACCCCAGCCCTGTTTTACATTCTTCATTTACATATTTCAAAGTTCACTAATTTAAAAAGAGTTGTTGATGATGCTGTTTTCTACTCTGTTTTTGAAGAAATATTCTTGGAAAGGTTGGCTTACATGGCTTGGTAACAATAATATTCTCAACAAATAACCTTTGGCTTTTGATTATGAATCCTCTGGGCTAATTCCCATGATCATTTTTAAATACCAAAGGCAAAACCCTGGGGAAGTTGAATTGGAAGAAGTATTAGTTGGTCTGTACATGAACCTCTAGGAGTTAAATTACCTTCTACAGCCTCAACCCACCTTTTCCTGAGATCTAATCCTCCCATGGGTATTTTAAGGAGCACCTTCCATATGCTTGCTTGCTAAAAGCAGTCTACTGAAAGGAAAGTTCAGTTAACCCATCATACAGGTGACCTGGCCAAATAAGCAATGCATTCAGTCCAAATAGTCCAGCCCATCATAGGTGAAGGGTTATAAAGATCTCTGGACCTCCTCCAGCCAACCGGCTTTGTTTGGGCTGATGGCTGCTTTGATATAAATTTGTTCTGATTTCCTGTCTCAGCTTCTCTCTAGCAATTTCTCTTGCTTTCCAACTGTCCTTCTTTGATCTCAATGTGTCCTTTTTGTCCTATGAAGCCTCACTTGTTCTGTAGGACCAGCAGAGACCATATCTCATCAGCCCAGCAGATTCTTCAGCTCATTTGCTTCTGGTTCTTACATATACATATGAAATGAATGAATGAGTGGATGAACATATAGGACATCAGAAGAGTCTATGGTTCAAGGTTAATAATTTTACTTCTCTGGCTTAGATAACTTGCCATGGCCTCTTTAAACTCTATAGCCTGTTAGAATAACATCTCCCCTCGATATCATACAGTTCAAGCCTTGCTTGTGTTGACTTTCTAGGAGTCACCTGATTTCATTCTGCAGACAGACAGTAAAATGAGTCACTTATTTTTCCAGACAGAGCAGACATATAACTTACTTCCGGTGGGAAAAGGCCTTGTTAACTTTGGCGATTCCAGGCTTGGATTAATTGGCTGGCCTGCACCCCATATCTCAGGCTGATCTAAAATAACTGGAAACATAAAAAGAGAATTTCCCAGGGTAAGTTAAAAAAAGAACCTCCCTGGATTTTAGAATTTAAAAATTTCAATTTAAAGTTGAACTTTACAAAATTATCTCCCCCTTGCCTTATACTGGGAAATTATTTTAGCAATGTGCTGCTCCCATTCTTTTTAAATGGAAAACAGAAATAGAAGTGTAGTGTGTAGGGGTGGGAGGGGGCGTCTGTGTGTATGTATATAGCTGAGTAAAAACTTTCAAAATGGATTCTGCATTTTCTTCCTAGTGGTCACTTAAGGACATTCCAAATATCAGCACACATACTGGCTCCAATTCGGGTATCCATTTGAAAATTTGGGCATTAATTCCATGGATGTTTGTTTTCTTGTAAGTTGGTTTATTTAAATCTCTTATAAATATGCTTCAAAGCTGAAAATGCCTGTGTTCTGTGCAGTGTTTTCTATCTTTAAAGGGTCTCCAGGGTCTTTAAAAAAACCTTTTTCAGCATCATAAAGAATCATAATTATTCTAAAAATGGTTGGTGAATATCTTAAGAGCACCAGAAAAATAAATGCTTAGACATCTGAAGTAAATCAGGGCAATTAGATTTTGGATCTAAGGACATTGAATTTAATATTTTTTTTCTCTTTCTTTTCTATTGTTCTGATCTTGGTATTATGGAAATGGTGAGAAGAGCTACCTCTTTTCAGCAAGTACTGAGGTGATTCATTACACTGTGGACTGCAGACTGGGAAGCCAGTGGGATTTGCATTTGAATCTAGCCTCTAGTCTTACTTTAGAACCCTGTGCAAAGCATTGAACCTCTATGAACTTCCCTCCTTCAGTGTGAAGTGGAGATAATAAGTTACTGATAAGATTGAAGCAAGTAATGGATACAAATGAAATGTTTGTAAAATGCACATTTATCAGAAGGGCAATTGCTGTTGTTATCTATTTTAATCCTTATAACACCACCAATGTGGTGATACTGGTGCCACTTTGGGAAGAGGAAACCAACGATTAGTGATGAAAATAACTTGTTCATAGAAAAAGTAGAGGAGCTAAGATCTGATCCAGGCATACCTAAGTCCAAAATATAGATAGCCTTCCAGGACTTTTAAACTAGTACTAGGAGAATTAATCCATTTCAGGATCATGTGGTTGATGCAAATGGTAGAACTTTATAGGACTTCAGGGGCTGCAGTCACTTGATGGACAGATAAATCAGATTGACTGACAAGTCCACGCATGGCTCTCCTCTCAATCACATACCTCAGAAATGATCTTAGCTCTGTTTTGTTGTGAAGCAGCATTACTTTCATGAATTCAATGTGGAATATCACTTTGATGTTTAAGAACTACTTCTATTTTTTTACATAACGTTTCTATATAGTTATGGACAGATTCAGGTCAAAAAATCAAATCCCATTTCTGCACATCATACAGCTATGTCATGAAAAGCAAGACTGGTTGCAGATGAGTTAATAAGACAAATAATTGCCTGACTGCAAGGCTGCCTTAATGGAGAGAATCCAAGTTATAAACATTTAATAATAACTAAAGGAGTATTTAGAGATGTTCTTTATACATTTTCCTAACTATTAAATCATTGAAAATATTCAGGTGTGGCTGATTGCTGCTAATTTCCCAGATTCATTCTCCATTTCTCTATGGTCAAAGAGTTTAGCTGTCTACATGACACCAGATTCTCTCCAGTGGGCTTTGGCTGGCAGTGGTGGGTGTCTCTTCCAGATTGCTCTGACTTTTGGCAGAGTTCCATTGGCCTCTCCCCACCACTTTTCCTCTGACAGAGGCGGGTGGGGAGTTGGAGCAGCTCTCTTGGACTCAGAGATGAAGGTAACTGATGTGGACAATATAGCAACCTTACCAGTTCAATATTGCTTTCTTCCAGACTGTTCACATGAAACAAATAAAATTCTGTTATTTTAAAAAAAATTCTATTTGTTGTTTCTTTGCTACTGAATCTTAGGCATTATACTCATTATACTTCTAAACATTCTTGCATTTAACACATAAGGGTATTTCACCATTGGGTCCTAGAAAGATACCATTTTGTTATATGTATACCATAATGTTTTTAAATGAAACAATTTTTATAAATACATGTATATCATCAAACACAGCTACTGGAGATACATGCATTGGACATAAATGCACTTCAGGAATAGATTATATCTCTCGTACAGAGGGATTATTTTATAACAGCAAGGTATATATTATTTTTAGGCCATCCAAAAAACATGGTTGATTCTAAAAAGTTAAATATTTAACACTAGGAATAAATGTGTAATAAGAAAGCTTAGCAACGATGGCATAAATGAAGGTATTTTTCTCATAGCATTTGATTTCTAAGTTGCCAAATGACTGTAAGTCTTTTCTGGGTCTTGAGCCAGGAAACAATGCCTATCATGGTCACTTCCACTGATGGAGTGGAAAGAGATTAAATGCAGCAGAGAGGCCAGTGACAATGACTGTGATGAGTCCCAGAAGGCCTGGCTCCATTCATGCTCCTGCTAACACCCCATAGGACAGCCATTTGGTCACAGAGTGTTGACTCCTCAATAAGGATTTGTGTAGATTTGCATTAATTTTTACCAACCTTATTCGAGGAATGAGCTTATTAGCTATTAGATATTTCTGGAAGTAAATGTCACATCCTAAAATAACAGAAATATGCAAACTAAACTCCTGTTCTTGAAAATAAACCAAGATTGGAACTTTTCTTTACTATGAAGATATGATGATACATTAAAAACATGCCTCAAAATATACATATCTTTTTAGATAAGTTATAATTTAATGAAAAAGGAAACAAATCTACAGAGGCAGAGTGTTTTTTCTTACCTTCTGTCTTCTGTTCATCAAACGCTGATTCTAATGGTGGGCCAAAGAGGGGAGCAAGGGCCACAGTGTCATCAGGAGGCTTTTTGCTAAATCACGTACATTGAGGCAAAATACAAGAGAGGGCTCAAAAATTAATGCTCAAAAAGATATACAAGCTTTCAAATATTTTCTTGATAAAAATGGGGGGGAGAAGAAACCAATGATTAGTGATGAAAATAACTTGTTCATAGTAAAAGTTATGAAAGTTCATAGAAAGTCTTATGCATATATATGTGCAAGAATGTATATACAAAGCTATTTTATGGCTAGAAAGTATTACATCAAGATGTCAAATGTATTATGGGAAAAGAGTATTAGTCAAAGATAAAATCTCTGGTTCTCAGTGGAGGGCCAGGGTACTGGTCAAGTGGAAATAAGTTGAAGGAGAAAAGGTTTTTCAAAGCATCATGATTTTCTGTGTCTAGAAGAGATAATATTTAGAGATAATAGTTTATTGCAAAGTACCCTTTGGCCCTTATATCTAAAAAACCATTTTTATGAGTCTTTACCACATCTCTGGGTTGTAACTAAGGTAGTCTATGTATGATTGGTAAAAGTTGAGCATAGGGATGTGACATCACAAGCCACCCAAGAAATTGGGTGTTTGAACAAGAAACTGGGTTGCTCAGCTTCTAACTTCATTGTCCCCCTCCCAGTTAAGGACTCATTATGACCTCCTAATACTCTAGCACAGTTCATATCAGAGAAAAAAGAAGAGTGCTGACACTATTTGTGGGACAGGAGGAACACAACATATACTCTCTCCTAATTTCTACTCTAGACTCTCACAGCTGCACAATCTTCCCCATTTCTACTCCACACCTTGTGAGTCCTAATGAGTTCTCTGTGTGTGATGAGGGACAGGGATGGAGAGGAGAGGATAGGGGCTGGGGAGGAAAGTAAAAGTCCTAAAAGGATCAAGATATTAAAAAGAATAGCAGCCTTTTGGGAAAGCAATGAGCATCTGTATAATATTTTACCCAAAGAATACACTGTGAAATGCAATGTTCTGCTAAAATCAAACACCAGAGGATTCTTTTGGTTTGTGGCAGATGAGCTGCATCATGAAGCTGTGTACAGCCTGAGAGACTTTCCTTCATAGAGCCGGCCATATAAACGTATTTCAGATCAACATTTCAGAAGCTAAAAGATCTTATTATATAGACCTTTAGCCTTTTCATTAGTGAAGGGACCACATTCTGATAGGGAGTTACTTTAGATAACTGCACAGTATTTCCCTAAAAAGTCTCCCTGGGGCTGCACTTATGAGAAATGGTAACATGCTACGGATGCATGAATTTGTACATGTAGGTATGCCCTTCATTAACAGGAACCAAGAGTTTAGACCAGAAGATATTTGCCTAATTGTTAAGAGTTCGTGAGGCCTCACATAAAACACAATTCATGTCTTTCATGCTCACCTTATAAGTTCTGGAGTTGGTGTGGAACGCCGGGGCCTGGCCACTTCTTCACCTGATGCACAGGGACAAAAGACCTTTTCAGGCACGTTTTTACCCTTCCCTTCCGATGTGTCTAATGAACTATGTTTGGAAACACTTAGAGATTGAAGTCCCATCAATAAACAATTCAATAAGAAAACTCTGCAAAAGAAACCCTCTCCCCTGGCATCACAACAGAAATATATTTGTCACATGTAGTGGCATTTTCTCTGGCATTTGTAAAACCTCATTAACCAAGGAATTACCATAAACAAGCCATGGAATAGAAGATTTGTACACTCCAGCACTCAGTGGAATAGCATACCAGTCTTTGAATGTCTGCTGCCTTGATCAGTTCTGCTTCCCAATTACCATAAAAGAATGACAAAGCAGCCATATGTACATAGTAAATGAATCCAGCATTTTCTGCCTCTTCTCTTCTTGAAATGCCAAGAAAATATTTTATCTCTTAACTATGAACCGTGAATTTATAATTCCCTAGGATGTGTTGTATGCAGCAGAGGAAAATCATGCCCTATGTATATTATAACCCATATCATATCACTTTGGTTGATTAAAATATTCATATCAAATAACATAAGAATGGGTAAGTTGAATTTACCTTTAGTTCCTTCTGGCTTCCTCTTCTCCCCACCCCGATTAGCAAATGCACACTTGATTAAACTCATTTCTAAACTTAAATAATTCAGCAATAGTCGACAAATACAGGGAGAAAATAGCAAAGTTTTTCCAAAAAAAATTAAATTTTTGAATTTAAACATTAATTATTCAGAACCCAGAGAAGCACTCTATTATAACAAGAATTCTTTGCTGTAAATGTAAAAAAAAAATAAAAAAGGAAAAAACAAAAACAAAAAAGTAAGCTTTAAAAATCAAACCCAAGAGTTTATAAATCAAATGTATATATGCTCCAAGAGCCAAGGAACTATTCCTTCTTTCAAATTGTACTCTATTTCTGGTAGCTATGATATACTTACTGGATAAGTTCCTTTTAATTGCACCCTAGAATTAGAAATAGACACTATAAGGCTTACGACCACATATATGTTATGTACAATACGTATTATTTCTGTCATTGCAATTAAACTGAACTCAAAGAAATGCAGAAGGAAAAAATAAAAATTTTCTCGGAACCGTACTTAAGTTGGAACTTGTGGACACACACATAAATCAGTTTTTCATTTTATTTGAAGATTGTAGTGTGGAAGGGAAGGTAAATCCTAAGTCTTTTGACTGAGAAAAACCCCTTACCTGGGTAGATTTGAGAAATTAAAGTCAAATAATGAATAGTCCATTAAAAACAAAACCCCTCCTAAACTCTAACTGATAAGAGGGTAAATCCAAGTTTAACATATGTTTGACATTTGAAAGTTCTAGACTGTATTTAGGAATATTGACTGCTCCTAGTCAGGTGGGATCTCCAAAGTGTTAGTAGAACCAGTCATCAGCTACTAATTCAATTAAAAAAATTGGCAAGTGTTAAAGGGGCGGGGGAAACTTAGGGGCTTCTACCACTGAATGAAGGGTTTTTAATTCAGGAAGCTAAGGAGTTCCACCTCTCCAATTTCTTCCACATGCCTGCCACTAGACCCATCAATCTACTGATTGAGTTATTTCTTTAGCTCAAGACATTATGATGCTATTGGAATGCAAATAGTTTTGGCAGAAATACTGTGGAGCAGGTCATTTCTAGCTTTTATAATGTCTTGGCATAAACTTATTCTGAAAACAGAAGAATTGAGAACAATTTTTGAATTAAAAACAGAAGCTGTGAAAGATTCTTTGTGTGGGATGCAAACCATGGGACCACTGTAGGGTTACATCATGGGGTAGGGCATGACTAGGCATGGCCTGACTTAAGAGAATACCAGGGACACAGTTGAGGACAGGGGAAGCAAAGGGTTAGGACCATGGACCATCTTGGTGAGTTGCCACCAAACACGTTTTCCCCTATTTTCTATCTATGGTGAAAGCTGGACCTGGTGGTCACAGATCTGTTTTCTTCTCTCAGACTACAGCATTAACAGCTTAGGACAAGATCCAGCACCTCTGTAATAGAACTATAAGAAGCTTCTTTTTCTTTTTCCTAAGGACATATCAGAATTTTCTGTTCTCTTTTGAACCAATTTAGGATGGAGGAGCAGTTTCAATCTGAACAAAGATCTATTAGGTGTTTTCTGGCAAGTGGCTCAATCCAATTATTATTTTATGACTTGTTTTGACCAAAATGCAATTTGTTTTCCCTTACTACATGTGCCAGATAGTAGATTAGTGCATAATTAGCAAAAAAAAAAAAATTTAAATATGCTTATTTAATTCTGCTAAGGTCATTAGGGGAATTTGGATATGAGGGTTATTTTTATTTTTATTTTTCATTTTTTTGTAATAAGGGTCTGTAGACAAACAACTAGAGAACAAATTGTTTAAATGAGGCTAAAAATGTTTTTTTCTGGGTTAGGGACCTTCTTGATAGTGAGAATTAAATAAGGTTTTAATAGTTAAATAGGTTTAGATAGTCAAATACAAGATCAATAAATTGGCATTGAGGGAACAGGGCCAATCCAGTTCTGTGAGAACTGATATCCAGTTGTTAGGAGATTCCAGGGGGCAGACTGAAGGTACTTTGGTCTCTCTGTCCTATTCATTTTATTAAAAATGTTAATATCCGAGAAACAATAAAGGTAGAAAGCTTCTTTTGTATTCATCAGTTATTACTGAAAGGCACTAGAGAAGCAGTCCCTATACCATTTTTATTAAATACTTCTCATGAATGAATGATCATAAGTTAAGGACAAGCCAGAGATGGAAGAAATATGCAAGAAAACCCTGATGGTTGGAAATTAGAAACAATAAGTTTGTTTGGAAAGGAACAGGTATTTGAAATACCAGCAGCAAATCAATAGCAATGGAAAAGAAAGTCCCACTGTGAGCTGGATCCAGCACACTTGTCACCATGACAAATCTCCAACAGGGTTGGGGTGTCCACACAAACCACACTTGGGACAGAAGCCCATTGACCTAAAACCTCCTCTTAATATATGAACATATTTTCCTCCTTTCAGTGATTTATCTATATGTATATTGTGAATCCATTTTCTTTATTTTTTAATTAATGAAACCCACTCTTTCCTCATCTGATATACCACCCAACTGCTGGGTTGGAATACTCACATGTATAGAGCAGTCCCTACAGATGCCTTGTTTAACCTCAGGTGTATAGTGTAAACAGAAAACCATCAGCATCACCTGGGCAGGGTACTTGCCTCAAACTAATTAGCTGAACAGACACAGGCATAGGGATATTTCACAGGGTGTTGATTTCAGTTTTATTTCCTCTTTAACGTGACTGGCTAGGTAGACAGGGTGGAGGGGAGTCATTTCAAAAACAGCAGGTTCTTGTCATTGCTCTACATTCTTCATGCTCTTTAACTTGAGGAAAATGAGATTCCACTTAGACCAATGAGAACTACCCTTGATCTACCCTGCCAGAATTGTCTTCAGTGATGAAATTTAGAATGATCTGACAATCTAGGAGTATTGAGTTGAAAGTAAGTCTGACCCCAAAATGTAAATTCTAAGTATGTATTAGTGTATAGTGGTTGATGTAAGTTATAGTCCAAGCACATATTTTGAACACAGGCTTAAGAACAATGTGGCTTAAAAATGATTCTTTACTTTCTTTATAGTTTTGTGATTCTTTATTATCACATTACTATCAACTTCTATGGGTCTTTCTGGCCAATCTGCAGTCCTTGGAGATGTACACACACACACAGACACACAGACACACACACACACACACGCACGCACACCACAATGTATACAAATACATTTTTTAAAATTTAGCATTAGGAGTTAGGATTCCCAAGTATTGATTTATTCTGTTATGGAAACATGCTCTGATAATTCTAAAACATGCCCTTGACACTTAGAAAATCAGAGGATTCCAACCAGTAAACCTAATTCATCTGCCTCATTCACACTGAGTTATCATAAATTTAATGGGAAACCAACCTGGCCACCTTGCCTTGGCAGCAATTTTCTCTATACATGTTTAAGGTAAAATGTTGAGAGTTCTTACCGGGCTGCGCCTCTGTGATCAGCAAAAAGGAATAGAGAACAGACACCTAGTCAGAGAATGATGGATCAGTCAACAGGCGTGGATAATCCAAGACTTCAACATGGCCACCACACACACACCCCAAATAATCAGGCCAGAGAAAGAAAGACAGGCAGGCTTTGTGTTTAGGGCTTGTTTAAACCATGGAAGGCTTTGCAGAACCTTACAGAGGGACTGTTGTATGATACAGCTTTGCTCATGGGGATGTTCAAGCTTTAGTTATGTGCATGGAAGAAAAAGACAGAAACATACAAAGTCTTTACTGATGGTGTTAATGTCTTACCACAAGGAGTTTTCTCCAGATTATTTGAAGAGGAAGGTCTAAGAGAGTAGAGAGTGCAGGGAAGACTGTTTCCCTGTGTGCAACTGGGTGTTGTTAGCAAGCATCACAGATGCATTTCCCATAACTAGGGCCTAAAAGGGAGCTTCCAAACAAATTAGGAGGAATGTAGAGAGCCCTCTTCTTCCGTTTTTCTTTCTAGTGTTCTATTTAGAATGTGTGCTTCTGAGGACCTTCCATTTTTTGCTAAGTATCTGTCCTTGGCCTGGCGATGTGGGCATCCCATGAGTAGGCATGTGATGGGGAAGATGAGTAGCTCCTGATAAACACAGAAGGAACAGGGGAAACTGCTCAGCAACAGAACATGGGTGGACCCAACCGTGTCTGGAAAACACAAACAAGCAGACACATGACCTCTCTTTCCTCCAACCGTGACTGTAGCTGCCACCAATTTACCCCACAGCCTCTGATTACTGTCCCTCTTTAGGATCTTTTTTGCAGTAACATGAGTGACTAGGGTGTGGGAGGGGAGAGAGATGTGCAGAAGTTTGCGGATGTGAATATGGGCTAATCCAGGATTCACCAGATTCACTCCTGGCCTCAGACAACTCAGGTCAAGAGCAACAAAAGAGAGGTACAGGAGGCTGCTCAACAGGAGGAGGCTGGCTACTTTTCAGAACAGACAGGACACAAAGGCCTGTAGCCTTTTTATCTGGGAGGCCTCGAGGGGGATCTAATCCACTGCTTTTATGATGCAGAGAGGAAAGGGAGGTTCCAGGACACACAGCTAGTAAATCCGCAGAACCAGAGGCAGAATTTAGATCTCAGATCTTCTGTTCTGTTCTTTTCATGATTTTAAGTGTGACCTTGTGGGAGGATTTCTAGAGCAGAGAATCACTGAGGCTAACATCCAGGAACTGTGATTTCTCAGACCGGTTTCATAAGTGGCTAGGACTTTAAACACACTTACTTTAGTCAGTTTTCCTTGTAACAATTTAGACTTTATTATTTGCCCTATTTTCTAGGGACTGTTTCCTATTGATCCCACTTTTCTCATAAACCTGTCTGTATGAATGCGATTTAAGCAAAATTAGAAAAAAATGTCATTTATCAATTGTGTATTTGAGTTTAAATAAGATCACTTACCGACTAACCTATATCATGTTTTGAGGAATATTCACTATTTCAGAGGAAGATTCCTTAGTGACCAAAGTTCTTTTATAAAGAAGCACATGTGGGGGCTGAGGATATAGCTCAGTTGGTAGAGTGCTTGCCTTGCATGCATCAGGCCCTGGGTTCGATTCCCAGCACCACCACCAAAAATCACATGTGGGAATTTCATGACAAACTTTCAAAATAGATGACTAAAAGTGACACAGTTCCCATAGTATAGAATTATAAGAAGTAATGTGATATAAAATGCAGATCTCAACCATAGAGAGTCAGAATCTTAACTACAAGAAAATTATCAATGTAAGATGATAAGAGAGCTTTTCGAAATAATTTTGAACATATTGATCCACTCAAATTGTTGTATCTTAATTTTTAATGAAATAAAAACCTGTATTTTAAATCAATAGTTCAAACTTATAATTTTCCTAGAAAAAGATCATCTTAAGAAATAGCATTTTGGAAACTGTCATTCCAAATTCTTTCATCAGACTAGAATGTTCAAATTCACATGGTCACTGTTTGATTAACATGAATCCAAAAGTCATGTGTATAAGTCATACAACATGCAGACGCAGAAGTTCTACAATTAAGGGATAGCTGAAATCCTCAAAAGAAAAGGGTTTCCAGAAATAAAATGAAAGGACTTTACATACATTATCACCACTGAAGAGCTCTGCTGGACAAAAAGGTGAGCCAAATTATTATTAGCCATGAGGGAGGGGTCTTTGTTAAAATTTCTATTTTACCCTTTCCCCTGTCATTTCTCAAGAATTTCAAAACATTTACCATTTTGTTTTTGTTCTACTGACATACAGAATTTGCATCAAAGATAGAAGAAAATAAATTTAGCATTTGGTCTTGATTTATTCTAAAAATTGAGGGATCTAGGTCAAGACTTAAAGACTCAAATGCCTAGAGGGGGAGGAACATATGGTACTGGGTGTCAAGGCAGGGCTGGTCATGAAGTCCTGGGGAACTGGCCACTATTCAGGTGCACCCGGTGTCTGCCATGTGCAAATGTGGGCCTAGTGCTCTTAGGTCTTATTTTTGTTTTTATTTTTGATTATTTATTTATTTACTTTTTTTTAATGGTACTAGAGATTGAATCTAGGGCCATGTGCTTATGAGACATATGCTCTACCACTGAGCTCCATCTCTCTCTCTCTCTCTCTCTCTCTCTCTCTCTCTCTCTCTCTTTTATTCTGAGGCAAGGTCTTACTAAATTGCCTGGGTTTTTCTCAAACTTGTGATCTTCCTGCCTCAGCTTCCCGAGTTGATGGGATCACAGGTATGTGCTACTATGCCTGGCTGCTGTTAGATCTTTACAGAGAAGATGAATATCCAAAAATTTTTTTTAAAATTTGAAATGTTCTAGTTTTCAAATGTAGGCTAAAATTGTTTTAAACTGCACAACCAAATAAAACACCTATTCAGTTGTTAAGATTCTGCAGGTGGCCAATTTGTCCCTGATTGCAGGCATTTGTATCTCACATAATCAGTTCTCATAAGTTCTGTTGTTGTTATTTCATCTCTATGCCTGATTGCTCAGAGTCTTTGCAGTTGGACTACTTGTGTTTTGAACAGATTTCCTACATTCCTAATTAAACATTAGTTGTTCAATTCTCTTGGGTTTCTGGTATATTCTGGAGAAATTTCTGGGAATCATTTTTATGTTCCTTTGCACTTTTTTTTGATGATTAACTCCAGATAACCCTTTCTTTGTATTTTTAGAGTGGGTAAACAGCTAACTTATCATTTGGTCACTAGAATGAAGATCTTCCTTTAGCTAGAACATGTTTATCTCAAAATTTATATAATTTTCAAATATGAATATTCTTCCCTAAAAGAAAATATTGTTTCGACAATGTCCTTCTACCACGCCATAGGGTTGTTATTTTTTTGGACAACAAAACTTATTTAAATTCAGTTAATTAGGCTACCTTAATCATTTATTTTTTCCTCTTTTGTTTTTTGTCCTGTGCTGGGATGGAACTCTGGGCTTCACACATGATAGACAAGTGCTCTAGCACTAAGCTACACTCCCAGCCCCTGAGATACCTTGGTCTTAACCAAGGTGGGCAAGTATTTTGAGAAACTTATAAGTAACTAAACATCATTTTTCTTGCTTAAAAATTCACTAAATAACCAAGCCTCAGATTTTGAAATATCTTCATTTGCTAAATTCAGTGCTTTGGGGAAACAGAGAAAAATGAGTGATAAAATATAAAGCATCAAACATTTTTATGCAGTTTGGTCACAGAAAATTAAGGGATTCATGTTACAGAATTTTCTAGAAAAGAATTAGAATGTTGGAATTAAGTTTATTATTATGATCCCAGCAAACATTACTATTTGTTTTCAAATGCACTTGGGTGGGAACAAACTATCCAGCAAGCTCCTATTGGTGCCACTATTGTCCTTGTTTGTCTGTATTTAAGCTTGTCCCCATATATTACAAGTCTGATCACAGAGAACACCTATTGTATCATGTTTTAGATGATCTGAAATTCCATGTGGGAAATGAAACAAAGAACCTGCCACTAACCAACATATCATTCAGAGGTGACGAGTCCAAGACATCAACAAGACAGATATTTCCGAAGAAAAACAAGGCAAGACCCATTCTTGAGGTCAAGACACACAGATGAGAATGAAAAGATGTACTTGCTAAAGTTGCTTTAAGGACAACAGGTGTAAAACCAATGAGGAATGGAGAATCTGTAAAGTACAGCAGGCAAATTTGAAGTGGTCAAATTTGGTTAATTCTAAGAGTGATCCAGAATCAAGAAGAATAGATGAAATTGGCAACATATACCAAAAGGTCACTGAAGGACACCAGCCGTGTTTTACTGTCACATAACATGTGACAGATAGTTGACAGTTACCATAGAAGTGGGCATTCCGCTTAGTGATCACCAAAATCGTAACTATAACAATAGATGCTCGTTTTAGTTTTTGGAAAAAAAAAAGATGTGGGCCCATAGTTTGATAAATTTTAATATTTCAATCCCATTTCTCAATGCTTTTTGTGCCTTCCATTTCTCCAGCCCCCTTCACAGGGACTTTCTTCAAGTGCAGCATTCTGCATGTGGTGTAGAGACTGGCATGATTGGTTCAACCGGCAGGCTAAGAGGTGACAGAATTATTGCAGTATCCACTTAGGTGAGTTAGGTAGAATCAACCAACCACTTCTTGGTGTTTGTTAACATGAAAATACATTTTTACATTTTACAGTAGTGGTCATGGCATCTTGGGAACATGTTCCCAATAAACCAGGCAAGGAAAAGAACATAAGCCCCTCCTCCCACCCTGAGATCTTTCCGTTTTTCTAACATAAAAAGATGTAGGTACCTCATAACAAATTTGTGCTGCCATTAAAAATCAGCCACTGGCACTAAAAAGTAACATGCAGGAGATGATTTACATTTTATAAAGATCCTCTTTCTCAGTCTCTAACAATTCCAGGAGGGGATATTTTGATTTACTAAAACAGAAACAAGTTAACAAAAAACCTTCAAGACTCCCTAAAACTCCCTTTTCCCAGGCCAGCTTCAGGACCATTCAGGTTGCTACATGTGGTACATTAAACAAAAAAAAATCAACTTAAAAAATGTTTGCCTAACTCACGGTATGTATGTGTAGTTTGACTAATTCAAGTGGAAGCTGCAATAAAGAAACCGTAGCACCTACAATATTTATTTGATCACATGCCTGTGACTGAAACAGAGGTGAATCTTCACAAAATTACCTATGGCCCTTAATAACAGGGTTGCAAAATCACTAAGCAACCAACTTCCTTTTTTTCCCCAGGTGGTGTAATTAGATCTTGTCCTGGTTCAAAAGGTTTGTTTTCAAATTCAAACTTGTTTAGGTATATAACACAGTCATTAGATATGCAGATGGTGACAGTGAACAGAATTAATAACGTTTGGCCAAAACATGGAGAGGACTTCTTATTTCTTACCGGACTTTTCCTCTAAAAGCGAAGGCATGGGGAGGGAAAATAAAGAGAAAATGAGAGAGGTAACATGTATCTTCTAGAAGAAATACCCAAGGCTCAGAAAGACCTCACAAGACCGCTCTGTAAAGCACTGCTTCTGTACATGCTTCCGCTGTGTCTGATATGGTCATTTCTAGGCTGCTGTTTTTAGTTCAAACTTCAGAGGGCAAAAGGTATGGCCTCCACTGGAGCACATTCTGAGTTTTCTTTTGAATAGTTTATTTTATCAAACAGATTTGTGCCCTGAAAATAGAAGTAGCTCTTGTCATATTGAAAGTGGTTAGGAAATGCCATTTATGTATTGCAGCCAGATCTGGTCATGAAACTACAAGGTGACTTTCTCAGAAACTCGAGTCCTGCTAGAAAACCTGGTACTTATCTTTTCTCAAGCAGCTCTGGCTAGAGCCATGGATTCTTCTTTGAAGCTATCTTTCATTCTCCCCACCATTCCATGGATTCTTTTTAATTTTTTTTTTTTTTTGTACCAAGGATTGAACCCAGGGGCACTTAACCACTGAGCAACATTCCCAGCCCTTTCTATTTTTTATTTTGAGACAGGGTCTCATCTCCCTAAGTTGCTTAGGGCTTTGATAAGTTGCTGAGGCTGGCTTTGAACTTGTGATCCTCCTATCATAGCCTCCAGAGGCACTGGGATCACAGCCATGCCCATACCTGGCCCATGGACACTTCCTAAGAGTCAATCCTCTCATTTCCTCAGCAACTGCCTTAGCAAGGCCCTCATTATTTCTTGCTGACTGTGGACTCCAGTAGTCTCCTACACATACTTCTTAGTTGACGCTGATCTTATTTCCTGTTTTATCTCCTAATCCACTCTTCACACTATCCCCAGAATCATTTTCCAGAAACAGAAGCTAATAAATTACCCCCTTCTTCAAAAACCAGAGAATACAATGGGAACCCTGTTCGGGGCTCTGAAGGTCTTCCTGTGGGCTGCAGTTTGCCATCACAGCCTCACCTTCCTCTGTGGGCTTTCTGTGAGGCCCATGTGTAGCTGTAGCTCTCCTTGACCCCCCCAGACAAAGACAGCACTCACAGGCTCCCTTGCCTTTTTTTTTTTTGGTGGTGCTGGGGTTTGAAACCAGGGCCTTGTGCATGTGAGGCAAGCACTCTACCAATTGAGCTATATCCCCAGGCCCCTTCCTTGCCTTTTGTCCACACTGCTTCTGCCTTCCAAGCCTTGTCCTTCTCTTCTGTCAAAATCTTATTCATTCTCCAAACCCAGTAACATTTCTCTCATGAGATCTTTTTCTAAGCCTCCCAGTCAGAATAAATTGTCCCCTACTCTCGCTTGATGGCAGCACATTCTTTTTCTTTAAAACAATAAATAAATATTGAAGGCCTTTCTATTTGCTTGGCATTTATTAGCCTTTGGGAAAACAAAGGTACACATTGCTACTATATTTTCCCAGTTTTTGTTTTGTTCTGTATCATTTAGATGTCTCTACACAATTATTAACTCACTGTAATGTTACAAATGAATCTTCTTTAGCCCCAAACATGTTGCTAGATACATAGTAGGTTCTCAAAACATGTTGATGAATTCACTTTTGAGGGCCATTAAAACATTATACAAATGTTTGAAGCATAGCCTTTTGATATATGGCAAGATGAATTGCTCTCTGGAATAAGGCTGAATTGTAAATGGCACAAGGCACGTGACCCCATTTGTAATGGTTCCTTCACCAGCTCCTATAAATATTTCACTTAGCTCCCACTTAATTGTTAATTTCTCTGCCCATTAGTGACCTTAGGTGCTAACATATGTTACAAAGGCTCCAAGAAAGTGACATAGCTTCACGCAGACATTAGTATGGAATTATGTGATCAGATCTCCAGGGTAGAATTTGCTTCTATAGCAAATATGCATGCTTCAGAGCAGCTGAGAACTGAGAGAGGACCATATCCTTGAGGCCACTTTCAAAGGCAGATGTTTGGTAAGTAGCACAGAGAAATGAAAATTATTAACAAGGTGCAGGCTCTCAATCTACAGAAAAAAGTAATTTGGAAGTTAAAAATCAAATAACCCTGTAAGGGGTTGTCATGGTGGAAGAAGGATGTGAGATTTTATGTATTCAAATTAGCTCAGCCCCTAATTTTCTGGATGCTTTTGGCTAAGTCACAGCGCACTTCCATTAAGCATTTTCTACAGTAGGGATAATCCTATAGTAAGATTGCCCTTGTGGGGTTGGGGTAAGGATTAAAAACATGGATGACACGGACTGTTAAAATTCCATAAGAATTTGCTGTTGTTTTACCTTGTGTGGTTGGTTGGTGTCATTATATTGTCTCTAATTTATCCATGAAGAAAAGGAGGCTCAGAGGAATTCCAAGGTCACATAATTACAAAGGAACATGGCTATGACTAGATCCCAGATTATCTAACCCCAGAGAGGCTGGTCCAGCCATGTCCCCTAAGGAGACTGAACCCACTTTCAGGGTCTTATCACCTTTGTGATCTAAAAACAATAGAGCTAATACTCAGAGATCATAAAGAATGGAAAATACACTTTATCCTTCCAATGAAGGGATTAAACAGATCATATCAATTTATAGTAGCAGGTCTCAGAGAACAAGCTACTCGGAGGGTGAACTTGTGTTTAGAGACAGGCTTTCAGTCTTTGGGATTAAACTCTGATGATAGAATATAATTTTCAATCTTTTTTGTCTAACTAAATACACCTCATTTAATTAATATCCAAAGAATAAACATGAGCACATAAATGATAAGGACCCCTACCCTTCTCCCTGTATCTTTCAATCCCACAATGCATGATGTCTGAAACCATCTTTATTCAACATGTTGTTTTGTTTTATTAGCAGCTACCTACACTTATAGTCAATGGCCTCTTAATTTAAGGGTTTCTTCAGAATGTAAAAAAAAAAAAAGAAAAAGGAAAAGAAAAAAGAAAACAAAGCATGACAATTCTCTTTATGGGAAAACAAAAATATTTCTTGATTTAAAATGAGCTAACATGAAAAAAAACACAAAATTCTGAATTTGACTTATTTTGCTCAAAATTATGATCTCCAGTTTCATCTAATTTCCTGCAGGTAACATAATTTCATTCTTCTTTATGGCTGAATAAAGCTCCATTGAATATATGTCATATTTTCTTTATCCATGCATTTGTTGAAGGACACCTAGGCTTATTCTATTATGGGGCTATCGTGAATTGTGCTGTGATAAACAAGAGTATGCGTGCATTTCTAAAGTATGCTGACCTTAATTCTTTTAGATAAATACTATAGAGTGCAATAGTTGGATCATGTGGCAGTTCTATTTTTGGATTTTTGAGGAACCTTTATACTAATTTCCATGAAAATAGAAGGGACACCATTAGGGTAGAGGTAGGGAAACAGGGGGAGGGAAAAGAGAAGCAAGGGGAGGTATTTGGGAGTGAAATTGGTTATACTTTTATGTATATATAAGTATGCCACGATGAAACTCACTATTTTGTATATTTAATATGCACCAATTAAAAATAAAAAAATAAAGTACTCTAACAGCATTAGAGTTTATTTTTAATTATGGAAAAAATAAGAGAATTGAAGAAATGTTTACTTCCAGGTTCACTTTTAAATAGAGATAGAATAAGTAAATTTTTAGATTGGACGATGCATTTACCTAAAACATGACCACTGCATGATCTCTAAGAACAGGGATTTTCTCATGTGATGCCCTAAGAAAACACAGTTACCACCTGGTGCAGTGGCATATGCCCAATTTCCATCGATTCAGTAGGTTGAGACAGGAGGATCTCAAGTTCAAGGCCGGCTTTAACAACTTGTGAGGCCTTAGGCAACTAGTGAGATCCTGTTTCAAAATAAAAAATAAAAAGGGCTGGGGATGTGGCTCAGTGATAAAACACTCCTTGGTTCAATTCCCAGTACCAAACAAACAAACAAATAAAAACCACAATTACCAACTTACAAGTCCTGCTGAAGGGCATCTCCTTCTTTGATCAAGAATTTTCCAAAGAACCCACAGACTCCTGCCCTTCACAGAGCCAGAATTTCTTTCTGACTGTTACTGCTCCAGGAAACTTGGTAAGGCAAGCATTTCTACAAATTAGGTTTTGTCAAAGCCTATGTTTTTGCACGAGGGGCTAGAAATCAGCAACATTTGAAACTGGATTCTGTTTAAAACCAGAGCTAAAGCTAACAGTAGAATATTAAGGAAATATACACCAGAATTTTGATGACCCTTACATGAGGGTTTGTGCTCTGAGTACATTCCTGACATTTAACAGCTTAATAAGACCTGAGCTGCCCATGAGGGTTTTTGGCATCAAGCATCATAGAGTAGAATGGAGACATAAAAAGTCAAGTTCAATCTGTAAGCCCTTTTAAGAGAATGGCTGTATTCTGAATTTTTATTATAACTAATGAGATTCTATCATAAAATAATCACTTCCTATGAGTTATTTATGGCTATTTAGGTGTTCACAGAGAGCAAATGTATTATTTATTCATTTGTTAAGCCATTAACAGTTATTTATCGAGCACATAATCAATATGAGACACTGTTCTAGGCTCAGTGGTGAAAAACAAAAACAACAAAAAGGCTCCATATTGAGATTACTTTTTGGACTAAGAGGACACAGATCACAAGTAAATAATAAATGGAATAAATAAGCAAAGTATTTATTTTAAATAAAGATTTTTTTTTTTCATACCAGGGATTGAAGCCAGGGGTGCTTAACCACTGAGCCACATACCCTTTTTATATTTTATTTTTGAGATGGGTTCTCACTAAGTTGTTTAGGGCCTCACTAAGTTGCTGAGACTGGCTTTGAACTTGTGATCCCATTGCCTCAGCTTCCTGAGTCACTGGGATTACAGGAGTGCCAGGTGATACATGCAATTTTTACAAGCACCATGCCAGGTGATACATGCAATTTTTACAAGCAAAGCAAATAAAGGAGTTTGGAAATGCCAGGGCAAAGGTTCTTGTGATTTCGGATAAAGTGGTCAGCATAGGTTCCTTGAGAAGGTAACCTGACATTGTTGAGGGTGGTCAAAATGCAGCTATCTTGGGGAAGAGAGTCCTGCTGGGGAGCCAGGAGGATGGAAATGAGCAGGAAGAATTGCAGGTATTAGTCTTGGGGACTGGGTGTGACCTGACCATGAGGGTTGGGAAAGCCACTTAAAGAGTTTGGTTTACTCTCTTCTGAAGCAGCTCATTGCTGTTGCTTATCAGGGCTTCTTTAGTATGGATGTTCAGTAACAAGCAGCCACTGAAAAGAGGCATAGATAAAACAAAACAAAAAATAAATCTGAAAATACATGGATGCAGCAGGATTCCCCAATGTACCATGTTTAAAAATAATATAATATATAAAAAGGGGTTTCCAGTAGGTTAGGAGGTAGAAAGGGAGTTTTAAATGAGCAACAGAATGAAGTCAGTGCATCTCACTTCCATCTCTGCTGTCCATCTCAGGACAAGCAGCTCGGGCTCTGTGCTGGCCCCTGATGCAGATAGGGTCCAGGGGCAGTTAGAGGCTCTCTTTCAGACAGATGTAAGAGATAAGAAAAAAATATCAACTTCACTCTGTGTAGAAATGACATTTTCCCCATTTTATGGAAAAAATTTTATATCATTAGTGTGAGTGATTCACACTCTGAGTTTTTAAATAAAACAATTAAAAATTACATTTAATGCTATAGATTTCTGACACTAAAAATATTTAGAGGGCAAAAAGATAGATACTTCTTTCCTACCCTGTCCTACTTATTTTATACTATTATTTGTACACTTACAGAAATGCTTTAGTATGAAAATGAGCATAAGAAACATAATCACAGATATTTGACCTTAGGGTCAAAGATGACAAAGTGACAAAAAAATCTGAGACATTTCATCAGATTATGAAGAAAAGAGAGTGTTAAAACAAAAATTAGGACCCATGGTAAGGGGTGGGGGTAGACAAATACCTTAATAAACATTTTTAAAGTACCTGCAAATTTTAAGAGAAGAAAAACAGGAAGTTTTTACCCATATTGTTCAAATCTCCAGTAAAGGAGAAAGAAACTTGGTGGAGTTGAAGAGGAAGAGAGCTAAAGAGATTGAGAACCATAATTTGCTCCTTTTATAAAATAACATGAAGATTATAAGTTGTATTATTTTCTGACTAGCTACCAAGTTCCGGGTAATTTTCCATGGTGAAGAGCATTCGTCCACCCAATCAATCAAAGGGGAGTATTTAAAGCATCTACTATGTGTCCTCCAATGTTGTGAGCTCTAGAGGAAATAGCCACTTAGAGAAACAGCTAAGAACCTACAACTTTTGAGTGCAGAAAGGGTTGTCAAACACCCAATATTCAATGAATTGTTCATTCATTACGCTTGTGTTAAAAAATGTATTTTTCACATTGATTTCTTTTTTACAGAGCTCATTCTGCTCTGATTATGGCCACGAGATGCTAAAAAATAGTTTCAAATTCTAAACTCCATATCAGAAGGACTAAATCAAAGTAGAAGAGCTTGGAGATATAAAACTTAGCCTTTTTAAATATTTCAATTGACATCATAATACAAAACATGGCATTTGAGAATTTGCTGTTCTGGTGAGGCTACTCTAATATTTTTTGGGGGTCAATATTGTATATATATAGTCTCATTCAATTAGATTTTAAGCTGGTGACAGAAATTAAGTGTGGTCTTGAATCACTGTGATCGGACCCCAAAAATGAGGGTTGCCTGAAGCAATAGAACTCAAGAATTGGGAGTTAAAGAAGGAAAATCTGCCTCTTTACACCTCACATGGGGGAACAAATACATAGTATTTGTACTCAGAAACCACAACCAATGTTAGCTGGGGAACTAACGACTAAGGGGCTCCAGATTGAATACCGAGTATGTTTCTCATTCATTTTCAAGGAGATCAAAACATACAAAAACTCAACCATGTCTTCTTATCAAAGTAAGGTGGACATGGAAGATTTGAAAAATGATACTGTGATTTTAGAGGTCGGAAAATGGAAGCAACAAAGAATTCTCCCAGAAAAATACATTAAGTAACGAAGGAGAGAACCAATGTGTATTAGACATAACTAATACTTTTGAAGTCAGTCTGTGGTTTTTAAAATATAGGGGAAGGAACAACATATTTTGAAAAAGAAAGTTCCCACCTATTTTTCCTATCTATCCTTTTCTACAAGGTCTAGGGGGTAAAGAAAAGTTTCATGTCAGATGCTAATAATGGCTGATTTTGGTCCAATGGCTTGCAGCTCAATGTAGAGGGGGATTCTCAAGCTACCTCTAGCTGAGTGTTTGGAGGAGGAAGTGGCACTTGTATGTCACTTGTATGCCCTGTCTAGACCAACTCAAATCATGGTTGCCCTGTACAGCTTTCCTGATGAGTAGAACCAAAGCTGCACCCCTGTCTACGGCCTGGCTGCATATGATGTCAGGGGCTGAGCAGTCACCAGGAGCATGTGTGCAGTATAAGGCATCCAATAGCCTCTCCTTGCACCACCAAAGTGTTTCTGCGGGGAGAGAGTGCTGGTGTATAGGAGATGGGAGCTCTCCTCCCCCACTGATGACTCCTTGTTTTTACTGAACTCAACGGGGTGCTGAACCTTCTGCCAAAGCAAGGACAGGAAAGGGGGTGGTGTTACCAAGCAGCAGCAAATGCATGGATTTTGCTCTCTGGCACGCTAATTTGGGGGTGGGACGGTGGGTGGGCCACCTGGAACAGACAAACAGCACCAGACTGTCTCCAGTTCAAAGTTTTCTCCCCCTTCTCAGAGTTTTTGGATAAACAACTCTGTTATGGATTGCAGTTCTCCAGGAAACAATATTAAAACTAATTACTCCTTCAGAACTCAACATCAAGTTCCTTAATTCCTCCTATCACTGCATTTTAGAGGGTAGGGAGGAGGCACTAGCCTACACACCAGAATAGGGTGCCTCCTACTCTCACATCTTTTCTCTCAGCCCTCCTCTTGACTTCGCTCAATTCCTCCCTCACTATTTTTATTTTCCTTCTGCCTCCCACAAGTCTCTCAGCTGGAGGGGAAAGGAAGGTGCCCCTAAAAGGGAAGTGACAGTGAATGGGCCTCCCCTGAGTGACAAGGCACGGGGCCTTGTGCAACACCATTCCCATCATTCTGCCATTGACCCTGGGAAGGTCCATAACTATTGTTCCCATTTTACATACTTGGAATTGGATGCTCTGAGTTAAGGAACTTGCCCAGGATATGCAGATAATAAGACACGGATTTGATTCAAAAGCCTGTTTCTTCCTATTTGCCCTTGAGCTTCAAAGAAAATGCTCTCCTTCTTGGTACTCTTGCCTTATACCCAGTCAGCCTGACAGCAGAGAGCTTTCCAAAGAGACCATTAGGCCAGAAAACACAGCAGAGCCTGATCCGAAAGGTAACTGAATCCTAGACCCCACCTTGGTAGATGGGAAAACACATTGTGTTTTCCCTGGGCAGAAAGGGGATAGATATGGGAGTTCCAGTCCTGGTTCCTCAAACTTTTAATAACCTCTTGATCAGTGTTGGTATAAGAGGCTGGTTTCTTTGCAAAATAGGGCTACAAATCATCACAGGCCTGCTCTTTAAGAGTGCTGCCGCTCATTTCATCCTTTTGATCATGACATGATCAAACACATAAAAGCATGATTACAACCTACCACTGACATAAAAAGTACTTGCTGACTGATTCATTGTTTGGGGTAATGGAAATATAAGTCATATAAAAAATGAGTTGTCATTCTTTAACATTTGAAACAAAGGTGCATGAAGTCTGAATATAAAATGAGTGAATTTTAACAAATTAGAAATCACATATGACCTAACAGCATACGACCAGACCTGGTCAGTAGCCTGGTTCTCTTGTTACAAGGGCTGAAACATGAAGTGCTGTAGAAGGGAGCATCTGTGATTGTCTGGGGGGGGAAAGGCCAAGAGGTGGGCTTCAGAGTTGGGACTGTGGGATGCTGGGCATCCATCAGTAGCACTCGAAGGGTTGTGAGTACTCAGAAACTGTATGCATAATATTTAGGGTGAGCAAATAAACTTTTCTTTTCCTAAAAGGAGCCAATAGCTGAGTCAAAGTGTTGAGTCAGAATGTAAAGGGTTCAGACTTACTCCTGAGCAAAACTTAATCAATACAGAACTAAACACTTCTGGGTAAAACACAACTTCTCAAGATAAGCTGGCAGTGTCTTTGGCTCACAGAACAAAGGGTCAATAGCAGCATATGAGGAAGGGAAATGATTGCACCAAGACTTAAACCATAGCATTTGTTTTTTTACTTCCATGAAAACTGAAGGAGCCACAGGGTTCTAAGTGCCTAGTGAGCACAGCACATGGTTACAGATGTGTCAGTGATGATGCTCCAAGTGGGTTCCAGAAGGAATGCAGATGTCTACATGTAAACCCCTGGGAAGTGTGAGGAAGCAGGGAGATGCTGAAAGGAGGTCAGAGGGGGAAGGCAGGCAGGGGTTTGGACCACAAGGGGATTTTCAGCTTCTGTGTCCTGCTAGTAATATTAGTTATAGGTTGTTTAATTTTTTTTAATTTTTGGTAAGAAGGTTAGACATATTGTTCAATATTTCTGTTATAGGCTCTCAGGTCCCCGTGCATGGAAGGGGTTCAACAAATATATGGTGAAATAACTTGAAGGGGAGTAAGAAAGTCCATTCTCCATGAAACAAATTTGGTGGGGGCATACATGACACAGAAATTTTCTTCCAGAAAGAAGCACCACACTGATTCAGGGGATGTAGATGTTACTCAAATGACTTAAGAAAGGAATTTCCTTTAAAATCAGTTCATAGGCATTGCTGAAAAGTTACGTATTTTCTCAGTCTGATGCTTAGGATAATTAATTACTGATAGTGGAGCTAAATGACTTTTGGATGTTTGGCTTACCTGATTTACCACTATTAATGATAATTTTTGAAAATTTGACCTAGAGTGTCTGCAGACAATTCTGATGAGATAATCTCTGAATATACTGAGTATTTACTATATGTAAATATTTATAAATATAATAAATACATGTACATATTTATTAACTCATTCGATCCTTAAAGTAACAATATGAAATAAGCATGGGAATTCTTTCCATTTACAGATAAAGAAGCCAAGGCAAAGATTTTGTAATGTGCCTAGGATCACCAGCTAAGAAGGAGTAGAGCTCATTTGTTTGAGTAATTATAACGCAACTGGAATAAGTACCTGTTTTCATTTCTCTCAAATTACCTTAAAGAGAATTGTATTCCATTCAATTATATGTTGAATTCTGACTTTATTGTTTGTTTGCTTTTGTAAAGGCATATACCTGAGAGTACTTGTACCCATTATTTTATTTAGTTCCTTTCAGAAAACAATTTTACTCTTTTAAGAACAAAGCTATTTGTTGGATGATTTAATAGAGGTTTGCACCTACTCTGTGTGGGATAACGGGAAGCAAAAGACATCATCTCACATCTCTGTTTCTATCTTCTCCTTTGGGGGATTGGTGTTTACATTGTACTATCAAAACGGCACACACATCACAATCATCTATCTGTAGGTAAGCGTTTGTTATTCCCATTTTAGAGAGGGAAAGTCCAGGACTCAAATTGGTCAAAGGACTTTGCCTAAACAGCACACCTAGCAAAAGGCCAGGTTCAGGTCTGTCATCTTTCCTGTTATACCTCAGTTCCTTTAGGGGTAAGTAGTTTTTATTTGTATTGAAAGAAAAATGAATCCATAAATATCCAGATGGGAGAAAGCTGAATTAAAAACAATTTCCCTTAAAGGTGGGTCAAATTGAGTTAAGAATGAAAACTCAAGGTAGGCAAGAGTCCCCAGGCTCCTTTCACTGAATTCAAACCCCAAGATATACATTTAGATTCCAGGGCATGAAAACACAGTGAGTTGTTTTTAGGGCAGGAGATGGGGTGTGGGGAAGCACAGCATAATCCTCAAATAGGGAGAAAAAGATTTTTAAAAATATGTAGATTAGTAATGAAGAAACAAATGCCTGCAGAGTGTCAGTTACCGTTACTAGGATACTCTGAGTGCTTCACTCATTCAATTATTGATAACTACCCAAGTGCTTCACCTCTGCCATGGACCTATGAAATCTGCACAAAAATTCCCTCAGGACTGTTATCATCCTAGCTCTTTACAGGTAAGAAAATAAAGCTCAAGAACAGTCATGGGGCTTGTATAAGGTAGAATAAGATAGTTCTGGCCTGGGGCCCAGGTCTGCCTGAATTCATGTTCTTTGCTTTTTATGTTACCACATTGCTGTCTCCTAGTAACCTAAAATTTTAGAACCAATTATTTAAACAGATGGGCCAGTAAGAACTTGGAAATTAAGGTGGTAGCCCTAGGTGCCAATGCAAAGAAAACGCCAGGGCAAAGTAAACCCATCACTCTCTATAATGGGGCTTCTGATCTGGTAGATCCAGGAAATGCTGCAGACATTCCAGGTCTCTCAAATTCAACATTGCATTACTGGTTTGAGTAGAATAAAAAAAAAGAGGCGAGGAAGAAGGCTCAGGTTTATAAATATAATAAATGAACAAGTGTGATGAATAAGATGTCTAAAGTGTGGATGAGTAACCTCGCTAGAGTGTGGTGACATGCCTCAGAGCTCTTTCCTTGGCCTGGTCTCATTCACATGTTTCTTCACTCACTTACAAGCATTTATTGAATGGCAATGATAATCAGGCTCCATGTCAGATCCAGGGATTTGTGGTGGACACCAAAGTGTGCCCTGCTGATTTCCCTTCCTAAGGTTCCTTGCATAAGCTGCTAGGAGGGATACTGATAGCCTTCAACTGCCAGCACAAGGTCTGCCTCAGCTACAGAAAGCTACCTTGCTCAAGGTCACATCTCTTCCTAGGGTGGCCCCTATGAGAGTTATAACTAATACAGCAGTATAAAGGTTTTTCATCTCAGCCAAACTTAAGGTAACACTGAAGGATCATTTTCGAGCTTCATAGATCTCCTATGATTAGCTCAGGCTGTTGCTGGACATGTTAAACAGTCCAATTTCTGCCTCTGCTCACCCCATCCCATAGGTATTAAGCCCAAGGTCACTCCTTAATAAATATTCTGCACAATAAACTCTGAGTTGGAATCCATCTGCTCCATGGAAAACCAGTTGGCAAAGGAGGAATCTTATCCTTTGTTCATCCTTTGAAGAACAAAATCACAACCAAGGATAAAAAATTACATATTTAGTTTAACAGAAGAAGATCTTTTCTTTCAACAATGAAGCAGTCTGCCTTAAAAGGCACTGTTACTGTTGGAGGGTTATGAATCAACCAAGCAAGATGATACTTGACTGAAATTTGTTTCTGTTCATCCGGCCGTTACCTAACATGTAGCATAGCATCACTACTAGTTAGAAATGAATGATTCCAAATTTCAAAAGAGAATACCTTGGATTCAACTGATTCTGGGAATAACTTTGAATAAAAATCAGGAAAAAAAATCTCATTTCCAAATGAACTCCCCCTAAATAATCTGAGATGACTTAAGACACAGTGACAGAAACTGACAATGTCTTCTAATAGTATTTGTTTGTCTTTTAATAACAGAACCTGAATTTTAAGTTCATATAATCTAAAAACAGATTCCAGAACAGCTCAGAGAAAACTCCTTTTCTTGCTGCACCTTTAGCAACACATTGGGTGGGAGGGATACCTACCAGATGGCTTAGGCACACAGGGTCTTGGACGTGGGGTTCAACAACCTTTCTTAGGTTCAACAAGCTTTCAGCAAATATTCTGGGACTATACTAGTAAGTTCTACTATGTTTCCAGGACTATGCTAGTAAGTGTATTTGTTCATTTAATCCTGTGAACTTGCCTTTTTTCACTCATCCTAGATAATTTCCAAGTGCCCACTGCATTTATTTATACCTTAGAGGGAAGTGAATATCAATGAGTTTCTAGCATTTTTGTGGACCTTTACAATTAAAAAAATGATTCGGTAACTGAAAACCAATTTGAAAGATGTCAGGTGAAAAGTGGAAGTGTGTGTGTTAATACGCCCCTGTTACTAGAAATATATTTCTTTCATTTTAAAATCCTTATCTTCCATTGCAGAAGACAAAGAAAACTCATATATTTTATGCTTCTCTTTTTTTGGGCTGTATTTTAAGGTAGCACATGAGTACATGATTAAAAATTACCTGAAGTATCATTTGCTATGGTTGGTTGCTACCAGCAATCATTTTGATTGTCACCCGCAGAAGTGAGGAGGGTTGTTATAAACATATGCTGTAAAGAAGGCATCCTTACAGATGGTCTTCACCCCCAGCTGGTCAAAGTTCATCCTCAAAGGATGCACGACTAGACTCCTTTAGAAAGTCTGAGATATCTCCAGAAGCACCTCCCAACTGTTTAGCATTATTCAACTACTCTGGTGGACACTGCAGGGAGTCAGGAACACATTAGCTGCCAGTCTGAAAGC
Source organism: Marmota marmota marmota (assembly GCF_001458135.2). Taxonomy (NCBI): domain Eukaryota; kingdom Metazoa; phylum Chordata; class Mammalia; order Rodentia; family Sciuridae; genus Marmota; species Marmota marmota. Next base: position 675,333 of record NW_026000082.1, read on the forward strand.
CCTCATCTACTTTTCACAGCTATTTTTAGATAACAATGGTGGCATTTATCAAACACTATAGAAAAAGTACTAAATGTTGAAAGAATCAAGCAACTAAAGAAATTTAGTAGATGGGATTTGGGGAAAGGAAGCACAGACGGTAGGAAAACACTCATTTGAAAAATATAAACAGGGCAATATTTGTACTTGAAGTATCTTAAAGATGAGAATATTTAAGACAAATTGATCATAAAATATAATGAAGAATATGAGTTTTAAGTTACATCTAGTTACATTATGATATTTATGAATATTTTCTTTTGGAGCACAGCTAGGAAAATGTTTTTCAAAGCCAATTTTTATTAGTTTTCCTTTTGTGTATTTTTTTATGAGAAAAAAGTAAACTAAAATGTGTTTTTAGAAGTCACTATTAGTAAATCTGTGAATGTCATGTTCTTAATTGTTAAAATTTGTTTCAGAAATAAATCTGGATATTTTTCATGACTTTTTTAAAAACATGTTTGCAGGAAAATTAAAGAAAATGTGATTCCATATATTTGTATCATTTTCAAAAATGCAAGAGCTGCAGTATTGAAAGAGCAAAAACTTTCTTAAGCTAGAATGATCTGTTTGAGGCTTATAGACCTCATACAATGGTGACTGCATGAAGCCCTCAATGTAGGGGGTTTATGATGGGCTAAATGCAGACAGGCAGAACACAGCTATCTGTCCAACCTCACCAAAGCTTGAAATAAAAAGCCACTCACCACTGGTGATGGGGAAAGTGCAATGTTGCCTATCGATGCCTTCAGCTCATCTACAGTTGCCGCATTCTTAAGAATGTCTTTAGATTGCAATGGTTTGATCTTGATATTGAATTTCTTGTGTGATTCTTCTTCCTCTTCCGATTCACTCGAAGAATAAAAGTGCTTTCCTTTGGTAGGTAGAACACAGTTAAAGATACTTAGCGCTTTCTTCTACTGGGAGACATTGATGAGTATAATATGACAAGAGTGATTGCACATAGTCACTACAAAAGTATTCTGAGATGGCAGGAAATCAAAGCAAAACAAACAAAAATAAAAGAGTTAAAAAGTTAGGATTTCTTTACCATTCCTTAGAATATGATCAGAGATCATGAATTTCAAAGAGTACTGATCCATACCCTAATTTTTGCTGTCATCGCTCATGTGTTGTGTCACACTCTGCACACACACAAGCATGCATGAGCTCACTCATTCTCAGAGAAAGACTTCTTTCTTTCTGGATCATCTGTGAAGAGTCTTGGGTGGTGCTTCAGAGTGTGACATGCTTTGCCCAGAGATGAACTGGAGGGGAGAGGACAGTAAGGGCTATTTTCCAGTCAGTATAAATGGCATTGCCATGTCAGATTTTAGCAGACAACCCAGTACCCATAATTCACACGACTTTTTTTTTTTTTTTTTTTTTTAGCACATTTCTTTCGCTTCTCTCTCTTTTCTATTAATAGATCAAGGCAAAATGCCTGCTTGTTAGCAATCAGGCTGTTCTCTGTGCTATTTATTCATTTCTCATATTAGGAATAGTAGCTCAGGTTATTTCATCACCTTTGTAAAACCTGACCTTAGCTTACTGTTTTCTGAGATTCTAAATTAAAATTAAAAAAAAAAATAAAGAAAGGATATAGCCGGGTTCTTCAGGTCTGATGCTGTAGCCTTCTTCATCCAGCTCAGGTGAATTCTGTAAAATACAAGTATATGTTAAGCAATTATTATTTTGAAATGATAGAGGCACATTTCTCTTCCTAGAGTATTTTTCATATTTTTTCCACATTTTATTGGTGCATTATAATTGTATATAATGATGTGATTTGTTGTTACATATTCATACATGCACACAGTATAGCAATATAATTTGGCCAATATCACTCCCTAGCACTTCCCCTCTCTCTCTCACCGCCTCCCACCCCATGGTCATTTTCCTCCCTTTGATTTTCATGAGATCCCTGCTCTCCTACCTTTCTTTTCCTTTTTTTCTCTCTAGCTTCTGCATTTGAGAGAAAACTTTAACCTTCTGAGTTTGACTTTTTTCACTTAACAAAATATTATCTAGGTCCCTCTATTTTCCTGTAAATGACATAATTTCATTTTTCTTTATGGCTGAATAAAACTCCATTGTGTATATATATATATACCACATTTTCTTTATCCATTCATTCACTATCTTTTATGTAAGATAGTCTCTTATTTTAGGGGGCCAAAGGTTTTAACTTCTGGAAGCAAATGCTGAGCAGTATATGTTTATATATTTACTCAAGGATACTTGGTGAATCCTCCTACTGGATAAATAAAAAAAAGGACATTGTCAGTGGAAGAAGACATTCAAAGAGGAACCTATCAAGCATTTCCTGTAAGCTGAGGACTGCTAAGCAACATGGGGAAATCAAAATGCAAATTGTTTGTCCTCAGGGAATTGAAATGATTTGGGTAGGCAACAATTAATGACAATACAAAACACCCGTGTTAGAAGGAAGAGGAAATTAGTGAAGTTTGAAAGCATCAGGCATGAGGTCCACATGTGCCTTCTGAAACAGTTAGGAGGGAGCAGAGAGGGAGCCCCTGTGAAGGTGCAGGAACAGATTATATTGAGACACTGTGGCAGGAAGATGGGGAAGAAAGAGGCAATAGCGGAGATGACAACTGGAGAACAGGTATGCAGCAGGAGACTGGACAATAAGACCACGGGTGGTCAATGTGCCAGGCTGGAGGTTGGACTCTCTAGAGCTGCTGCAGCCTCTCAGGGTGGGACATGCCAAATGCAGAATCTTAAGGTGTTCTGAAAGAATACTTGCAGATAGATTGAGAGCTGAAGAAACGGGAGAAAACTAATTTAAAATACATGCGTCAATGCAGGCAAGATGTGCTGAGGATATGGTTCAAGTTTTGGTGGTGAGATAGGATGCATTAAGGACATCTGAAAGGATCGATTACTAGTTCTTGGTACTAGATCAATCACAGGAGAAAAAGGAGAGGGAAATTTCAGAAGAATCTAAGATTTCTACCCTCTATTCCTGGGAGATTGCTGGTATTCCCAGTTGAACTGGTTCTAATAGCAGACAACCACTACTTTTAGAAAAAGGAAAGATAAAAGGCAGTTTGCAATACTGGGATTAACATTTCATATTTGAGTTCCTATTATATGGTAAATATGGTGACTCACATTTTATCTCATTGAATGACATAAAAATGACATGTGGAAAAAAAGTATCCCAATAATCAGAAGGAAACTAAGTGAAATCAGAATACCATTTCTCAAAAGCACACACAGCCCATGTCAGACATGGCATTTTGAGACTATGCCCTATGCCCCAGAGGGGCGGAAGATGAGGAGTGCAAGGGAGGCCCTGCTGAGGTTCAGCTTACAGGCCTGGCAGTGACAGAGGAGATTTGGAGATGAGTTTTGCATTTATTGAAGGAATAAAAACATCAGGACCATGGAGTGAGAACAGGACCTGAACTCCATGGAAAAAGCCACCATTTTTTAAAGTTGAATTTTTTACTGTATGTGCTTAAGGCATACAACTTGATGCTCTCATACACAGAGTGAAATGATTACTACAGTCAAATTTACATTTCCATCACTTTCCAAAGTTACCCTTTGTGTGTGGGGGTGGGGGTGGAGGTAAGAGCATCTAAAATCTACTATTTTAGCAATTTTCAGTTTATACAATTTGATTAACTACAATCCACATGCTGTACATTAGAGATCTAGACTTACTCATCCTACCTCACTGCAGATTTGTACCTCTTGACCTACTTCCCTCATTTCTTCCCCCTCCCTGCCCCTGGGAACTACCCTTCTCTATTTATTTTCTATTCTTCTATTTATCTGACTTAAGAAAAGATTTTCTGCATATAAGTGATCATAGTATTTTCCTTTCTGTGTCTAAAAGCTGCCCATTTTTGAACACATACTGTGGTTTCCCTGTTGTCCTTCTCCTTCATTACTCGGAATTACTCTTTTTTTTTTTTTTTAATGCAACTGTAGGGAGGCCATTTCCCTCCTGAAAACCTGTCTCTGACTCCTCACTGCACTTAGCATAAAAACCCAGCATCTCTGTGTAGCCAACAAGACCCAGCATGATTTGCCTCTTGCTCCTCTCTTTAGCCTTAGATACTTCTCCCCCCTACCCGCTGCCCTGCATCCCTCTCCAGCTGCAGTTTTCCCCACTGTCAACATTGGGACTTGAAAGCTGCAAAGCTTTCTCATTTCAGGGTCCTCATGAATGTATTATCCTCTGGTTGGAACTCTCTTCACTGGAATGTATAGCCACTTATCCTTGACTTGTACTTTAGGCCTTTGCTTAAAGCTTATTCCTTTCTGAGATCTGTCTCAACAAAATTAGGATGATGTAATGTATTAAATAAAATTAACACATTACTAAAATTCTTCCGGGCTGGGGATGTGGCTCAAGCGGTAGCGCGCTCGCCTGGCATGGGTGCGGCCAGGGTTCGATCCTCAGCACCACATACAAAGATGTTGTGTCCGCCAAAAACTAAAAAATAAATATTAAAAGTTCTCTCTCTTTAAAATAAATAAATAAATAAATAAATAAATAAATAAATAAAATTCTTCCTATTTCTTGGAGTAATTGTTCCTATTTCTTGGAGTAATTGCTATGTAATGCACAATTTATTACAACAGCAGTTCCTGTGTGATCTGATTCATTTTCAGACCTAAACGCATTTAAAGGAAGTTATGCTTCATTTAAGTACTTTGTGCCAACCGGGAACAGCACTGGAGTTTAGGGTTTGTTTGCTAGATGGAAGGTCATATGTAAGTATTTGATGAGTTATCTGATATTATAATGATCATTCTTCCTGTTTGTTTTGAGTTAACCATTGAGATATATTAAAGAATTCTATAAAACACAACAAAATTCTTCTAGGTAAGAAGATTTAATTTTGACAGAAGAAATCACTCTAATAGCTTCCCTTATAACTAAATATTTGTCAATGATTTGAAATTAGGATAACTTAGAGGGTGTTAGACATTTTGAGGAATTGAACTGTTAGAAATATTGAAAGGACTTCCAAGAAATCTCCGTACTGCTTTCCATATTGGCTGCACCAATTTGCAGTCCCACCAGCAGTGTATGAGTGTACCTTTTTCCCCACTTCCTTGCCAACACTTATTGTTTGTCTTCATAATAGCTGCCATTCTGACTGGAGTGAGATGATACTCTGGAGTAGTTTTGATTTGCATTTCTCTAATTGCTAGAGATGCTGAATTTTTTCATATTTTTGTTGATTGATTGTATATCCTCTTCTGAGAAGTGTCTGTTCAGGTCCTTGGCCCATTTATTGATTGGGTTATTTGTCTTTTTTTTGGTGCTTAGCATTTTGAGTTCTTTATATACCCTAGAGATTAATGCTCTATCTGATGTGTGAGGGGAAAAAATTTGCTCCCAGGATGTAGGCTCTCTGTTCACCTCAAAGATTTGTTTCTTTTGCTGAGAAGAAACTTTTTAATTTGATTCCATCCCATTTATTGATTCTTGGTTTTAATTCTTGTGCTATAGGAGTCTTATTAAGGAAGTTGGGACCTAATCCCACATGATGAAGATTAGGGCCTACTTTTTTTTTTCTGTTTGACCCCTCTCCTCGGACTATACTCAAAGGACTTAAAAACAGCATACTACAGGGACACAGCCACGCCAATGTTTATAGCAGCAAAATTCACAATAGCTAAACTGTGGAGCCAACCTAGATGAGTAGATTAAAAAAAATGTGGCATATACATACAATGGAATTTTACTCAGCAATAAAAGAGAATAAAATCATGGCATTTGCAGGTAAATGGATGGAGTTGGAGAAGATAATGCTAAGTGGAGTTAGCCAATCTCCAAAAAACAAATGCTGAATGTTTTCTCTGATACAAGGAGGCTGACTCATAGTGGGGTAGGAAGGGGGAGCAAGGGAGGAATAGACGAATTCTAGATAGGAAAGAGGGGTGGAAGGGAAAGGGAGGGGGCAGGGGATTAGCAAGGATGGTGGAATGTGATAGACATCATTATCCAAAGTACATGTATGAAGACACGAATTAGATGTCAATGTACTTTATATACAAAGATATGAAAAATTGTGGTACATATGTGTCATAAGAATTGTAATGCATTCCACTGTAATTTTTAAAAAATCAATTAAAATAAAAGGAAATATCGAAAGGATCTCAATCCTGGGAAAGAAGCCTAAGAGAAGACAGGTAGTATGTTGGCAAGGTGACATGCTTGGACTGCAGAGGGGGAAAGCATAAAGAATTTTATGTCTTGAAGCCTCAGTTTCTCTAAAGTGCAGATAATGTAGCGTTTGCCTTTTAAGGTTGTAAAGATTAATAGCATTTACTATTATAACTGAAACTGAGCATTCAATAACTATAGGCTCATTTATTATAAAAACAAAAGTCTTACTAACAAATATGAAAAAGTTTAAACATGAAGGGTAACTTTCATGAAAGAGAAGATTGGGCTATGACAGTCACAGGATAAGAGCAAGGGCATTTTGTGGGGATCATGAATTTGGGCACCTAATACACAATAGAAATGATCTTCAATGTGAAAACAATTTAAAAGTTCTATCTGATTAGAAATATAGGAGGGATCCTGGCTGGATCCAACAGGCTGTTGTTGTGGAAGTATATGGTTATGATCTTAGTTGGTTTTGGGGGGAATAATGGGGAAACTTTAAGTCTCAGCTGGAATTTACCTTCACCCCGTGAGAAGCAAAAAGTGATTATTATTCACCCTGAGAAAAACTGGTACCAAGAAGCTATAGTATTTGTCATGAAACCAAAATTCAGGGGTTAACTGCCTAGACTTGACCCTCAAAGCTGCTGGGAAATAGAGCCAGGATGGAAACACCAAGAGTTAATATTAGAAAAAGCATTTTTAAAAAATACTTACTGTGAGTTCCATAGGTTACTAAAATGTTCGGCAAATAATTAACTCTTGAATCTTTGATACAAAACTACAAAGTAACTATTATACTGACATCATTTTTTTTTTTTCCTGGCCAGCACATAACTATTCTATGGCCACATGGAGCTGGTATGTGGAGGGTTTGGCAGACTCTAGTGCTCTTCACCTCCCCACCATCCTAAATGCACCAGGCACTTCCTAATGAGATGGAAAGTCTTTTACTTATTTCTAAGTCCTCTTATAAATATGAGTGTCTCAACTCATTGTAAAGTTGCTGAATGCTTAATAAATAAAAAACAATATTCTGATACTCACGTATCTTTCCCAATCGATTTCTGCATAAAATCCATTTGGTGCCCCATTGCTTTTCTTCTGTAATAAATTTGAAAATAAAATTCAGAAGGGAAACATTTAAATGAAAAAAAGAAAAAGAAAACACAATGGAACAAAAACCACTTAACTCTTATCTGTATTTAGCAAGAGCTATCAAAATCCAGCACTGGAAAGACAAATTAGAGCAGCCTATTATGGAAACACATTGATGTAATTGAATGGTTAATTTAGATGCCATGGCACTAGGTAAAAGAGCCTAAATATTTCACAAGATACCTAGGCACAGGGGTATTAGCAACTAGCTATTCAAATTTTATTCAATTACCAAAGGATTAGCAGCACCTACATTATAATTTAATCCTCTATACCTTCAGGGGATATAACCATATACACATATATTTTGAATGGAAACATTTTTATTTCTATGCTGCTCTCATATACAATTAGTTCCAACATATTAAAAGAGTTTTCATCCAACTCATTAATTAATCTTTTAGCATTTCTAACACTGACTCAATTATTTTTCTAACAATTCTTTGATAAAGTATAAAGGAAGTCAGCTCCGGATTAGTTAATTCAGCTCCTAGTTATTAAAACTAATGTTGAGATTCTTTTTAAATGGTTTTTCTCATCAAATTATTAAAATAGAATTTGAAGATTAATGGTGAACTTTCCTTATCTATGTGGTCTGTGTCTCCATGAGCACATTTCCTTGCAAGCTGAATGTATATCAGCATTACGCTGTCTCTTGAGTATCTTAAAGTTTTATTTTGGTCCCTAGTACAATCATGACATATGACCACAGGCTCTCAAGCAAGGATCTGGCATCACCCAAAAGGAAATTGCTAAAATACTCTTTTTTTTTGTGAGCAAAAGACAAAAACACAAATCAGGTCAGTAATGGAGGCTCTATCCAAGAACATTCTTGTATTTAGCACACAGAGCGATGGTATATTACTGCGCAATAGCAGATCTCAGAATGACACATCAAATGGCAATGCATGAGGATTGAAGACAGGACCTCTAATTTGCAATCACAAAGGCCACTTGAACTACAGTGAAGCACTGAAACCCAATTTGACAAATAGATGGGAAGTAAGCTTTTCAGGTATACACAGAGGATCACTAGACAACCCAGAATAAAAGTTGTCATTGACTAGCACTTACTGAATGTTGACTGGGCATTCTTAGAATTGGCAGTAATTTAATAAGTGTAAATAGGGTGCAAAGAATAGATGTGTTGGTGACCTCACTCTTTCTACATATGCTAGAATTTACAAATACAAGAACTTTGTCTTGTTTCCATGGACCAGCACCCAGGAACATAGGACATGTGTCTATCTATTTCTTTGTCCTGCTCCTGACAATCTGTGCTTGGACATCATTTCAATCTTCCTATAGAATTGTCTCCATTGAATTGCTGTTTCAGAAATATTCTTTCTACCTTGTACAAAGATCTTTTTAAAAATCTGCCACATTCACTCTGCATATATATACTTTATGAAGATATTGTTGAGAACATAGTCCATTGTGTCACAATAATAAAAATTTTTTCTCTCCCCTGGAAATAAGTCTGGTTCCTATTTTCTTTTTGGCATATGTGATTCTTTTAAAATTCCTTCTTCATCAATTTTTTATATATAATTTAATTGCAAAGTGTTCCAGCTCCTTCTTAGAAAGCATATATAAAACCCGAGTTCAATATAGAATTTAATTTATAATGATAGAATATCCAGTGAATTAAGTTGATTCCAGAGGAGTAAACTCATGAATTTTGTGATCAGCATGATACTGATATCAATATACCTTTTAGATTTTAAACCTTTCCTTAGTACAAAGGATTTCTATCTCAATACCAAAGAGATTGGGTAAATTATTGACTTCAAAATCTTCAGTTGTGCAATTCCTTTCCATTAGAATATCATCTCTATAATTAAAGCCTTTCAAATCCAAGACAGTCTATATGTTCAGTGCAACAAATTTCATATCTATTGTTTGTGTGTGTTTATGTGTGTGTGTTTCTTCTTGATAACACATCTAACACTATGTATAAAGAATTTCATGAATTTCTACATTTCGTCTGAGTGGAGAATTCCCAGTTTTCTTGGAAATCAATGGAAGATTGAGCTAAAGGGAAAGCAGAACCTATACATTTTTTTTTTTCCTTTTAAAACAGACCCATTTTAATAACAAATACTAAACACAAACTACAAATCATAACAATACATTTCTTTTGGGGCACACACACACACACACTCATACACTTGTCTTTATTAGAAGAACTGGTAATTTGGTCTCATTCATGCCAGTTTACTCTCACGAATATCTGTGGTTTTACAAGTGAAAATTACTATGTTAAAGCTAGGCCAGAACCTTCCCGAATTCTTTTGGTTAGACTCCAAGGGGTGGGGGGATCCTTCTTTTCAAATACTAAGCAAGGTACAGCTCATAGTAATGATAATGGTAAAGATGAAATCTATTGATTTCAAATGGAAAACATTGAATAAACAGGGAAGAATATTTTAGGTGGGAAAACATCCTCTGACAATTAGGCCTAATTTTCAAAGCAATATCAGTTATTCACCGACAAACAGTATTTTTTTTTTCTCTCTTGGAGTTGGACTAATATGTTCTTTTACTTCTTCCTCTTCTGTATTTTCTATAATTCTACACCTGACATTAGTAACTTTTATAACTCAAACGTATGACTGCTATTTCAAGATAATTGATGTTCACAAGTATGATAAAGTTGTTTTAATAGGCATTTTACTTTGATGAAGCTTATTATCTATTCTCAGTAATATGATGGGCTAAATCAATGAATATAATAAAAGTTATGTTCAATTATATTCATCAAAGTTCCATTGTGAGTGCCCCTCTTATCTGAGGTCAGCTCATAGCTATGTAGTGATTTTGGGGTGGGAAGTGTTGAAAATATATGATGTACTACTTAAATATTATCCTTTCCCTATCAAGGTAGGTTTGTAAATGATCCTTTAGGACAGCACTGACCAGTAGAACTCTCTGTGAACTTGGAAATGTTCTATTTATGTGCTGTCAAATATGGTAGTCACTAGACATGAGAGGCTGTGAAGTATTTAAAATGTGTAAGTATGGCTAGGGGCTGAATTCTAGCCAACTAGCCACATGTGGTTACCACATTTGACAACATAGCTATAGTTATTGCATAGCCTGGCCTAGAATCAGCATCTCTGACCCTACATCCTTTAGTCAAGAATACTGGTTCCCACAGGGCAAGGTCCTGCCATATAACTTATATTATTGAGATAGTGCTTATTCTAATAAATGGTGCTACTCAATTTTGCATGGTGATGTTTTATTACAGCAAAAGCCTTCTTTATAGATAGAATATTCTTTCAAAATTTGAATTTTAAAATTTGAATCCCTGTCCTTTGTCTATGACAAAGGAAATACAAATATTTTATACTTGATCATTCTTTAAACGAATATTCGGATGTCAATACATAAAGTCAATAAGGTTGATTTAAAAATTGAACCCAGGTATTCAAGAAGTCATTTGGAAATACCTAAGAAAGAGTCCTCTTAAGTGGAATAAATAAAAACTATTGTATTTTCCACAATTCAAAGTGGGATTTTACTCACTGTTTCTACAACCCCTTGGAAATTTTAAACTAAAATCTGTTTCCTTACCGAAACTTTTTTTCCTCCTTCACGCGCACACTCTGCTTTGTTATTGTAGGGTGGTTCATGTGGGCTGGGCTGCTGGAATTGATTGTTTTCATGTAGAAAAAAGTTGTTAAAGGATCTGTTTGTTCTTCAAGACACATAAAGAATCACATGGCGTCAGCAAACATACCAGAGGAGAAACAATTTCTAGGCCAAATTGTACGGCCTACCAATCTTGGCAGGGTTCCTTTCTCAAAGAGTGGACTTTGGGGCCCATAATGAGGCTCTATTCAGCAGGCCGGCTTGGCTAGGTCAGGGAAGGGGGAAGGAGGAAGATGTGTCCCAGGTACTAGGGACCATGTGAATCTATTCCTCATTTAGACTTAGTTTACAAGTAGAGAACAGACACCAAGACATACAAGAAAAGACGGAATAAAACTGTTGTATATCTACGTATGAAGAGTTTCGCTCCGCCATGTTTTCCCCTGGTCAAAATATTCTTGGGGGTCACCGATACAAACAGCACACACAGTTGACAGTTCCAAATCTGTGCCTTTCCTGCACGCCTGATAGAGATGAGCAGAGAAGATCTCACAGCAAGGGTTGTGACCCTGGAACACTAGTTTATTTGTGAAGAGAAATGGAGACTGCTTGGGAAAAAGTTAGTGAATCCTGTGCAAAGGTCTTGTTGTACACTTCTGTCTGAAGTCTCACCACCATGACAGACAACTCTGCCAGCGATGGGGACCCTCAGCCAGTGGGCAGCAAGGCAAGCCCACCTTCATATACACAACCCCTTCAAGAAGTGATTAAAAGCATTGCAATCGGTGATGGGCTTCAGTGAAATTGGAGACATTGAAATTAAGTGGGCACTACTAATTAGAGCTTTTGTGCAGGCCCTGTGTTTGCTGAGTAGTTTATAAACACTAGGTGGGCATACCAGCACCTGTAGTTTATTGGAACATGTTAGTGAAACTATAAACTTCAATTTCAGACATTCAAAAGACAATCATTTGGAAGCTGTCTTAGCCATACAAAAGTGGACTGAGTCAGCAGATAAGGAATTGGTTTGAGTTTGAAAGAAAATCAGGTGGAGATGTTTGAGCACTTAATACAAACAGAATCTGAACCCAGTCAGACAGCACTGGTTTTCAAAATTCGGTGGCCAAATTTTGGAAGGAAACTTAACATTTTCAAATGGTAAAAGTTGCAATGGGCTAATAACTTCCAGTTATCTATGAAGCTGTACACCTTGGTTCTGAGAAAATGAACTTTTGAATGTAGTCTTGTTCAGAACAGGTCTGTGTTATAACCTGAGAAATTAAATAATTCCTTTCTTTCCAAGTAAGACTGACCAGTGACCTATGACCAATGATATTTGTGGCATTTCTAATTAAGCAATAAAGAGGACAAAATTTCTACTAGATAACTTTATAAAATCTGGAATGGTGTAGGGAAGGAGGGCTTGGGGACCTGGGCATGAAGCCCTGGATTGGGAGATGGGTCCCCCAGAATGAACACTGGCTTCATTAACACAGCACATGTTCAGCTACCTGCTCTGTGCCAGCTGCTGCACCAGGTACCATGGTGTGTGTTTTACTAGAGATTTAAACGGGTGGTTCCCTGAAGAGCAGAGAATAGTGAGGTAGCAATAGGGCCTCAGTGACAATGAGCAGGGCTTTTGGAGAAAGAAAGACAAAGGACAAGACTGAGAGTGACAGAGTGAGAAAAGCAAGAAATAAGCAGTCCAGTCCTGGAGCAGCCAAGATAGAAAGCAGAGTAGCTAATAGAGCCTTGCAGAGGTGGGAGAGGCGTAGACAAGAGGACCCAGGGAGGAGAACCAGCCAGAAGCAAAGAGAAGAAACAGAAGCAAAGAGTACCTGAGACAGAGTTAACGAGAGGGCTCTGAGCCAGAAGCAAGAGGTGAGGAGAAGCTGAGTCTTCTGGGTCTTTTTTTTCCCCTGCTGAATAGAGCCTTGATTATAGTGTTACCCAATGTCTGATCAATTTCTCGCTATTTTTCTTAACATTTCATAGTGAGAACCACATGAACACAAAAGTCATCCCAAAGCTAAGAACCTCAAGTCAAGTGCGGGCGAAAAACTCCTTCTATAGCTGCAATTAGCACCCCAATTTAGGTATAATATCATAAAGGGTGATTTAAAAAAAAATAAGTTTTTAACCACCAGGTTTATTTTAGCCCACTTCTGCCCAGTGAGCCTAATGTGAGTCCATTTTTTTTTTCAGTAACAGCTGTTCTTTTGAACCTTCTGAATAGGCATCTGATTTAGATTTGAAGGAAGTCATTTTAGAAGCTGGGGCAGAATCTCATACAAGCAACTCTGATAAACCCAAGCCCGTGCACCACAGACTTCTTTAAAAAAGCAAGAAATCTTGGCGGCTAGCAAGGAGCCAGAGTTACTATTAAATCTAAACCCAGTGGACACACTTTCCTCTTTCAGGCTGTAAATCAGGCCTAAGTGGTTTTAAGACCATTTCCTAATTTTGAATTTAACATAGAAAATATATCTGCAGCCCAGCTACGCCAGGGGAAAAGCTTCATTCAGTTTTATTGGATCCCAGCTCCTTTATGACTCTGTGGCCTCTGTTGGAGAAAAACATTCTCACATAATGAGCTTTTACATCATTAAATTGGAAATGAAATAACAGTTGACAGTAGCAGTCCCTGCATGAACTGTCTGGCTTTGGAGCCATCATTTCCATGACTAAGTTTGCTTGCCTGTTCCTCGGCAGGGTTTTAGGTGAATACACCAAATAAATGTAACTTGACCAAGACTACCTGTATGTCTCATGCAATTACTAGAGAAAATTATAACAGTGAGAGGTCAGAAAAGTCTGCCAAGCTATTTTTTTTCCCCTGGGGAGGGGGTGGAGGAGAGAAAAGAAAAATAAATGGAGCTGCAGGAAATTTAAATATAGTATATATTGAAGTGCAAACCATTAAAAATAGTGATTTAAATACTTACAATTCCATCTCGATCTGGTGAACCTCTGTAACAAAAAGAAGTTGATAGTTAGGACTGTGAATCTTTCTGACTACACAGACTAAAGTATCAAGAGTAAGAATCATGAACCAACACCTTCCTGCTCCCCTGTGTCCACCCCAGTAAACCTGTATAAGGAAAACTAAATCAAAACAAATTGGGGGAGTGATATTTGAGAGTGAGGTGTGAGAGAAAGATGGTCATCGAAAACTGAAGCCCAAAGGCACAAGTTGGTGGTGCAGTGCCTTGGCCGAGTTTTGAGAGGAGATTTCATTAGTGTCTGCCCAGTCTTACTTTAAAAGTGTCACATGTAAACCTATGTTCTCTTTCCACCCACTGCAAGTGATCCTGAACTGTCTCTTGCTAGGTGAAACTTCTGAGGTATTTTCGAGCTTATTTTGAAAATTTGTATCTTCTCCTCATTTCTGTATTTACATATCTTTTGATTATAGGAGAACAGGAAGGAAGAGCATATTTTACCAAATGGCTCTTTCTGATAACTAAAATCCAGGGAAGCTGTTTTGGGGGACACTCTGCTGAGGTGCTCAGTGCTTTAGTGTAAGATGAATCTGTAGGTTTGGATTTCACCATTTCATAGTTCTATGACCTTGAACATGTTACTTAACCTCTTTAAGCTATATTAAGTTTGTGTGTGGGTCTCTATAAATGTATGTATAAAATAAACTTATAATAGTTCTTGACACATTCTAAGTCCTCAAAGGTGTTAGTAGATTATAATAATTTCTTTTCTATTTTATGATGTCTCTTCACCAGGAACACAAAACTGCTCACTTGCAGGCACACTGGAAACTGGGCTGGATGAGCAGAAATAGGGAGAAGCAGAGAGGGTCTCCACTGTCACTTGGTAACTTCTGATATTAATTCCTTGTGTAAGGAGCTTACCAGATTTGTGTTTGGAAAGGAACCTGTATTTTGGGGAAGAAAATCTTAATAAGTACTTGGAGAGAACTGTGACATCTCTAGGAATTTGGTGGGGTTGGAATTGTTCTTGAGAAGGTGGAATCAGCTAAGGAAATTCTTTATTGCTTCATAGGGTGGGACCCATGATGGTGGGGGCGGGGGAGCAGTGGAAAATAGAGAGGGAGAGCTATTAGGAGAGAGAAGACAATTAGACATTTGGGCTCAGATGATTCCCTTCCCCATCAACACCACTTCAAAATGAGTGGAATAGTCCAACTGGATTACAAAACATTTGGTAGCATCATTTTTGATAATTAGTTCTCTGTCCAAACAGATGCAGTGGTTAATTCAGTGATACTGGGGCCAAAAGCAAAGAGGACTCAGATGTTGAAAGACAATGGGAGTTGATAGAGATCTTGGAGTATTTGGACATTTCCTGGGCATGGGAATTAAATGGTTCAAAGAAATTTCATCTAAAATAGAACGGCAGAAAAAAAATCTCATCTGGCAAAAGTTATAATTCATTGAACAAATATTGGGTACTTAAAATGTACAGGCAAGTGGCTAGGACAATGGGATAAAAATAATGAAAAGACATGCTCAACAAAGAAAGAACAAGGCAGGCAAGTCTATCCAGTGAGTTATGGTGGCCATAATAAGCCCAGAATAGGACAAAAGCAAGAAGACAGAGGCCAACCTATACTAATCAAAGATTAGTTTCCTGTTAGGATTTCAACCCCTGCCAAGTGAGCTGGGAAAGAGGTGGTTGCATCAATGACTTTAGGACATATTCAGAGGTACTGATTCTATAGAAGTGCCTTTGGGGACAGTCAGCAATAGATGTAGAGAAGAGAAGCCTTTGGAGATTGGCTTGGCTGTGGTGGTGCCCATTATCACATCACTAGGGGATATTAAGTGGGAAGCCACCTGATCTGTGCCTATGGTAGTTATTGGAATGGTATTTCAAATTTTTAACCAGAAAGACTGAATTGTACATAACAACATTGGAGTCTGATTTTAATGCATTGTTTCATCAGTCGATGCACATGGGCGGGTGTTTTCTCTCATGGAAGAGTAAATATAGTAACTAAGAGGACCAGCTCTAGGGCTGGACTACTTGGGTACAACCAAAGTAGATTTCCCAGCTATAGAAACTCAGGCAAGTTACTTCACCCCTTTGTGTCTTGATTTCCCTATCTAGAAATGGCATGTATCCCACAGGACTACTGGAGGAGCCAATAGGTTAATAAAAGTGAAAAGTCTGAAACAGTGCCTAGATCACAGTGAATATTCATTAAAGTTTATCTTAAAGAATAATTATTACACAATCTCTTCCAGGATGGGGAAAGATTTTAACTGCCTCAGATACTTGGTGTATGTTGTAAATTCATTTCCTTCATTTTTTGAAGTCTTTAATTTTATTTTAACATAGTATTTTTCTTTTTAATGACAGACCCATTATATTTACGGGTATCTATTTTCAAACTAGTCATCCACTGTGGACCGTTGGCCTCTTGATTTAGAAGTTTTGGTGACTTCTTGAAACTCTACCATTTGTCTTTCACCCTCCTGTCTGGGTGTTAGGGTTTGGAAGTGAGATATCCCCCAAGATCACATGCGAGACAATATAAGAAGGTTCATAGAAGATTGGGTTGTGAGAGTCTTAATCCATCAGTGAATTAATCCCTTGATAGGGATTAACTGAGAGGTAACTGAAATGGAGGTGGACATTGCGGGTGTCTTTGGGGTATACAAAATATCTGGCAAGTGGAGTCTCTCTTTCGCTCTGCTTTCTGGTCAATATGTGAGCTGCCTCCCTCTTCCACACCATGATGTCCTGCCTTACCTCGAATCCTGAGGAATGGAGCCTGTCGTCTATGGGTTGAGACCTCGGAAACTGTGAGCCCCTAAATAAACCTTTCCTCCCCTACAATTGTTCTGGTTGGGTCCTTTAGTCATAGCAGCGGAAAAGCTGATTAAAACACTGGGTTACAACCTCGCCCACCCACACCTCTTCTTCTGGATGACCAGTGCACAGGCACTGGTTACTGGACTAGGATACTAGTTCCAAGCCTTATTTTCTGCCTAACCTTTAGCAGGTTACTTAACCCTTTTTGGAATTGATTTCTCATCCCTAGAACTGAGATATTACTATTAATCCTATTGAATTACTGCGAGGATTAAAAAGGATATCAGTGCAACAAAATATCCTGCACAGGGCCTTCCACTTAGCACAGGCTCTCTCTCTTCCTCTGCCAGTCACTGTAAGGATGATCAAATCAGGAAGCTCTGGTCCTTACCCCACTCTTTAT
This sequence comes from Marmota marmota marmota, assembly GCF_001458135.2. NCBI lineage: Eukaryota > Metazoa > Chordata > Mammalia > Rodentia > Sciuridae > Marmota > Marmota marmota. The sequence continues at coordinate 692,486 of NW_026000082.1, forward strand.
CTACAGAGGTTCAATCAGCTGTAGTTGGAGCTGGCAGCTACCCTAGCAGGTTGCTTAGCAACGCCAGTGAATTGCAACAGCCCTGAAAACAGTTTGCATCCACAAGGTCTCAATGAGTGCAGTCTAACATAAGCATTAACCAAAGCTGAAGGGACAGCAAATTGCCAGAGCATTTTACCAACCCCTTTGCAATTATGATTCATTTTCCAAAAATGATATGAGATCCAATTAGAGAATGGGGGAGGGTAGTTCATGGAAAAAAACAACAACAAAACCAAACAGCTTGTCCTTGGACCAATCACCAGTGGGGGAACCAATTTACAACTAATTTGCTATCCCGTAAGTAATTTGGGCACTCAAATGATAAGAAGTTAAGAAGAGATGCTTGGGATTCTCTAAACAAATGTTTCATTAAAGTACCACAGAGAGATATTGGGCGTCCACCCAAAGCCATGGGGAATAACTTACTCATCTTCGTAGCTTTGGTATTGGAGATGGAAGAACAGTGCTTTGGCCACCAGTAAATTAGCTCAGCTGACCCCAGGGAGGTTACTTAACCTCTTCTTTTCCTTTCAGGAAAGCTTTTTAGCTTTCTTCACACACCAGAAATCTCTGGTGCAGTTATCGACACTATTTTCATAGAAAATTAGTTGGCTTCTGCTATAATGTCCTCCTGAGATGCATGCAGCAGTGTCCCACACAACAGGTGGCACACTGTAGGTGTCAACAGATTGCCGATATGCTGGTGGGGTATCTGGCCTTTAGGGAAACCTGATTTCATCTAGTGTACACTTTTTTCTTTCTTTTTTTTTTTAAACTTGAGGAAACTAGGCCCTGAGAGGGAAAATGTAATTTCGAAGGCTGTTGAATTATGGGCAGAACTGGTGTAAGAGCCCAGAGGTTCCAACCCTAGCAAAGGGACCAGCACTTATTCTGCAAGGTTAATCTTTAGGAAAATGACAAATGTATTCAGAAACAATGCAAATATGATCCTGAAAAAATATTATAACTCAATAATTTAGAAAAAAAATTCTGTAAATGTAATTTTCAGGAAATATTTACCCAAAGAGAAAATATAAAAAAAGAGAGTTGACATTTGGCATCTGGGCAAAACACAAAACAATAAAACAACAACAACAACATTTCTCCTCCCAATCCTTCACATTGTTCACCTTAAAAATGTTCAGGTCTTCTTACCTACTAGGGAAGAATGGAAGTCCAGATACCTCAGCCTGGCACTTGAGGCCCTTCCTATCTGGAACTCATCTCCTTCCCAGCGTTGCCTCCCATTATCACCTTTACCTATAGCCTAGGGAGACACCTTGCCCCACTTACCTGGTCCTGGATGCCTACCGGACTTTCCCACCTGTCTACCTTTGCTTTTGTGGCTCCCTTTGCCTGAAATGCATGTCCTCCTCCTGAAGGCCAAACTGAGGACTCCTTCTGCCTTGAAGCATCATAGATCCTCAGTCCAAATGTAAACTTTCTCACCTTCAAATTCCCATGAAATTCCATTTCAATTGCTCACAAGGAACTTATTACTATTGATTTATATCAGTAGTGATAAGAATAGTAGCAGCCGTCATTTACGGAGCATTTGTAAAATACTAAGTACTAGTAGGCATTTCAAATATTATCTCATTTAGTTGTAGGAAAGATGATTTAATTCATATAGTCAGTATTTTATCCGTGAATTACAAGTTTGTGGAGGACAAGGGCACAGGGAAATACTGAGCACCTTGTGAGAAAATTTATGCACACACACAAAATGCCCAGAAAATCAACGTGGCCGCCTTCATTTTCACCTCTACCCGTACCACCTTGATTTTTCCATTTTCTAACGTTCTCTCAGGGAATATAGCCAAATGAGGGGTTTAAGAGCTCCATTCTGCTACTCAGCAGACCACCCCAGATCTCTTCCACCTGGTCACAGCCAGCCACAGCTGAGTCACGATTCTCTCCTTATGGGGATATTTCACTGGAATGCTGAGTTCTGGCCAGCTAACCTCATGTATGGAGTTGTCTGCCTGGCTCAGAAGGACATCTGAGATTTTTGTATCAGAGTCAAATACTTTTGAAAAAGAATTCCAGATGGTCAAATAACTAAACATAGAATGAAACTGCTATTTATTGATGTTTTCAAGGGCCCATCAGTGTCCATGGGCAATCAATTCTCTTGAATAAGACCATTTAAACACATAAAAGCATCCCTTTTCTGGCATTAGTTGCTTATTCACAGGCAAATATCCTATCACTCCTGTGAATTCTGTTGGCTGATTTATGATTCTGCTTGTACAAAATCTTGGCATCTCAAGTAAGAGCTTTAGGATGGCATGTAGTACACATTTCTGTCTTTGGCTAGGACTAATCTAGCTAAACAGGTGCTTTGTTGTTTCTTCCATTCAGATATTAGGAGCAACCCTAGAAGTAGAAATGAGTGCTTCTAGGTCCCCACAAAACCATCAGTCATACTTTGTGCTTCCCAGGACTGCTGGCAAGCAAGGCTACCAGGTGGTTTAAAATAAAAAAGAGAGAGAGAGAGAGAGATGAAAAACTGAACATATGATGAAAAATTTTCACCTTTTTTAGCACAAATCTAATAACTAACTAATTATGCTGAGAAACTACAGTTTCCCATAAATGGGGAGAACAAAGAAAACTACAGGATATTCAAGGAAACTCTGCGGCAATCTTTGAGTGACAGCAGCACCCTGACAGTTCGCTTGCAGAGGCATGACGCTCTTAGAGTACATACGTAGAATCAGTGTCCTTTTCTTTCTTCCGTATTCCAAAGGCCTTCCTTGTACGTTTTTTCAATCCTGTGGGGAAACAGGAAAGGGTCAAAGAGTTCTATTGCAGCACAAGTAAACTTAGTTTGGAAGTTGCATCAGCTGTTAAACTTGCATGTTCAAAAGCAAGTTTATGTATGTGTTTGTGCATATATACATGACTCATTATTACATTTTCCATAGATGTTTATCAGAACTTGGCACTGTAAATTCGTAGCACTACAAGCAACATAAGGACGTATGGGTATGGAGAGAATTGCAAGCTTTTCTTAGACTACTGTTATTCATCACCTAGATTGAGGCTCTGTCAAAAAACTGAATCACAGATTTAGAATAGCCATTTCCAGGTTGGACATATTCTTGAGACTGAGATCATACTAAGAAATGGCTCATGTGAACTCTACCAAGAGAACTATATTGACCTGACACAACTCTATATTTCTATCTCATTCTTTCCTAGGTCTTCCATTTTTTTTCAAGGCTAGATTGGATTATTAACCATTCTCTGAACATACCTCAACATTAGTACCAGTGTCTCTTCCTTGTGTACAAGATCCTTACCTCTGGTTGAGATTTTAATTCTTTAAGGCCCAAGCCACATGCTACATCATCTGTGAGGGCCTCTCAACCCTAGTGGTGGAAGACAGTGACTATTCTGGGCTCTTCTACCAGAATGTTGTTAATATACGTTATATCAAATGTCACCACTCATTAGTTACTACCTCAGTTTCTGTGATAGACCAAGCCTTTCTAGGATAGAGGCCAATGCCTCCTTATTTCTCTTACATCTCATACTGGTACCAGATAATATTTATTGATTATAAGTGTTCCAAGAAGCACCATTCAGGCAGCAGTAGGGTAAAAATTCCCCTTTCTTCTATCCTGACAAACCAAACCCAGTCTTGGGTCTCTGCTCTTATTTAGTCAAGGCTCTGTCTGAGCTTCCCATCTCCTGCACGTTGCCAGCAATCATGTGGCCTGTGTTACTTATGTTAGGGAATATTTTTCAAATATACTAAATGCCAATGTTGATTTGAAAAGTTGGAGGTAGAAAACTCACTGACGCTTTGGGATTTGTTTGGCACTACCAGGTGGAACAAAGGGAAAAACACTGACAGAATCAGGGATTTGATGACACCTTCTTCCAAAACATGTGAGTCAGCCCAAATCGCTCAGATTATCTGAGTCATTTATTATCTGCCTCTTAGGATACTGCTCAAATATGATCTCCAAAATGTCTCTGTGCAGTCTAATTTTGCATTGTAATAAACATACCATTTAAGACACTTAGGTCTTTAAAATGTCAGTATTTATTTATTTATTTATTTTTAAAAATCTCCTCCCATATGGAACTATTTTCTATTATTCTTCAAATGATGAGTTTATAGGAAAACTTATTGACATTTAAAACTATCTACCCATAATATTTAGGGATACAGTCTCTCCCCCTTTCATTTAAAGTTTTATTGTTTAAACCTTTTACTTCTCTCTCACCTCCAATGGTTGTATTTTCTTATAGGGAAAAAAAATATCATAGTCACATTGTTTTCTTCCTACAATTTTCCTTGGATTTCTACTCTCCTAAATGATTTCTCTATGCTTCCAGTTTAGCTTTGTTTCACAATAAATGCTGTATTCACAAATCATTACTGGTGATTTTAAGACCACAAAACTAATCTTGTTTTTATCTTTTGCTTTCAAGTTCTTGATTTCTGGGAGCCCAGTCTTTAAGAGATAGCATACCCTACCAAATAGATTAGAAAATACACACAAATTTCAGTAATTATTGTATTAAATTAGCAACAGAATAGGCTATAGTAGTTTTCCAGAGATCCTATCCTGCTTTTGACCACCATATCTGGATAACAAACAACAGGAATTAAAAAACATAACGAGTTATGCATTTTCCAGTAAAAAGTACATTGTATCCGAAGTTAGGAGACGTAAAAACCATTCCCAACATCATTTCTAATCACACAGCTTAATACAAATTACATTCTGTTTGTGTTTCAACCTCTTGGCCTATATATACCAAATCAGCCAGTAATGAGATAAAAGAATTTGCTTACTTTCATAAAATGCTATGTCAATTTGTAAGTATAGTTTCACTGAAAGTCATGTTTCTAATACATAGAATACACTTATACATGGAATATAAGTAGAAATATATCATATATGTGAAATTCCAGAAAAAAATGCAAATCAAATTGTTTAATAAGAAAAAGCATTGATCAAATTCTCCCCCAGGAAAAGTGGAAAGATTTGAGAAGTCTGAAGTATGGAAAAGTATGAAGAAAACCAAAAGATTACAGCAAATGAAGTTATAAAGTATACGTTGTTCTTATTATAACCGTTTTTTTTCAGAAAATTTTAGAAGAAGCAATCACACTTTCTGTTAAAAGTGAATGGAGAAGGATGACTATGTCTTTTGAGAGTTTATAAGAAAAAATATTCAAAGAAACTTTTCAAAAAGGAGAAATGATATTTAAGGATACTCTAAAAATAACAAGTTTCAGACACTCGTCTGATAATCTGATAAGCTTAAAAAACACTTTATCCAGTGATTCCCACTTTTGATTCCATAACTACATGAAGACTGTAATATTAATTTCTGCAGTTGAATTGTTTCTAGCATAGATTTTGGTCACCTATTCTTTACTGAGAATGGGAGGGTAAAAATTAAGTGTTTTTGAAAAATGAAAGGACTTTTCCCTGCCAATATCAAAACAAAGATCCAAAGGGAGATAATTCTGTTACACTGATAATGAAGGGCTAGCATGGTTCTGGCTGAGTCCTAAACAGGAGATAACTGAGGGGGTGGCATCCTGTAAGCATAAGGTGAGGACCATCCACATAGAAGATGCCTAGAAGTGTAGGTGGAGGATCCCACCAAGAAGCCCCCCTTCCTCTCTGTGTCCTCGACTCCTTCCTTTCCATTGTTAGCTGGTAAGATGACATGGAGGAGAGGTCACATGTGGAATGGTTATCTCCCTAACATCTTGGCAGCAATTAGTTTATCACAGAGCCATTTTAAACAGACTAGGCTAGGAAGAGATGAAAGGAAGAGTTAAGGAGAAAGCCTGGTTCTAACACTGGAGGTGGGTGGAGGTAGGTGGTGACTGGTGCTGGCTGTGTCTTTGATTGTTGGGGGGCAGCCTTTTGAAGATGCTGTTTCTGCCTGTTCTGCTTACTCATTTCACAGCCTGGCTTACACATTGCTTTGTCTAATTGTTGATGTTAAACACCCATGTAAACTACCTTTAAGATCCTTAAGAAAGCGCCACTTTGGGGGAATCACATTTCTGGGTCACTTCTCCTCCCCACACTGTGCTTCTGAGCCGAGCTAGACAAGGCAAAGACTAGGAACAAAGCCAGCTCCTCAGTGACCTAGAGCTCTGGAGGAAGAGGAGCAGCTTTGGGAAGAGGCGGTAAGGTTGGGGTTTAGGGTCAGTACAGAGACACAGTTAATAAGGAATCTAATGCATCTCATGCATGTCTTCCCACATAATACTCCCCCAAAACAGAAGTAGGAAGACAGCAGAGAAGGATGAAAAATGTATGGCTGTCTTTGGCATTCAAAGATCTGGGTTCAAATCCTAATTTGACTACGTGAAGACTCTCATTTGCAGCAACATAGAGAATCTAAGTACTGTGCTACTTTACAAACACAGTCCATCTCCTTGCTGGACATGAGATTTGGAGAGGCAGTGTCAGTTTGTCTCTCTGTAATTATTAGGAGTGAGGGGAAGACAGTTCCTGTTTATGGAGTACTCTGTGTCAGCCACTGTGCCAAGCACTGGGCATAGATAGGCTAATTCTTTCAACAACCCCAGAAGGTAACTGACTCCCTATTTAGGGATTATGAAACAGATTCAAAGTGAGTATGTTCTTCTTCTGAAATCATTAAAGAAACATAAGAGACCAAGATTTTGAGACAAAGTCTGTTTGCTTCACAAGTCAACCAACTTCTCGCAGAGTGACCCAGAGCTGTGCCCAGTTCAACAGGCACATCACCCAATTCTTGCTTGTTTAACTATTTTATTTTAAAAAGTCAGTGAGTATTTGTATAATTGTTAAAAGAAAAAATGAGTTGTCCTGATTTTTGCAATCTGCATTCCATTGAGATTCAGTTTTTTTTGGCATCCACTTTTGTATTTTGGAAGTATGAGGGAAGGAGAAGGAGCCTCCAGCTGCACAAGATGGACCTGTCTGAATGCATGGGCATTAGGCCTGCAAGTAGAGGCTCAGGGTAAAGGGCATACTGTGACCTCATTACATGTGCACAATGGTACATTGAAAAACTGAGTTCAGCCCAAAACACATCATAAAAATGAATAGGGACAATTTATTGAGTATTTATATTTCAGGAAATTTTCCAGAAACTTCCTTATCTTGGCCTAACACAATGCTATAAGGTGGGAGCTATTATCATATAGATTGTATAGCATGGGGCATGAGAAATAGCTGGCGCCAGGTCACACAGGCAGTAACTGGCAGACAACATTCCAAAACCCCGTCTGACTCCAGAGTCCAGATTCCTCATGCCTTTAGAGTATCTTATTATCACAATTCATTTTGCCTTCTTATTAAAAACAACCCCTTCCCATGTGATTTTTTTTTAATGAAAAGTGGTTTTGTTTTTTTTTTTTGTCAAATTAGGTTGCACATTTATTAAACACAAGAACTGTACTTTGCATGTTCAAACCTCTGTATGCTTCCCGGTGAACATAAGGTAAACTAATAAATGTTTGCTAAATAGATTATTTCTATAATAAATGTAAGTTTTCAACTTGAGTCTTCATCCACTTAGAGGGTTACTTAAAGGTGAATCACATGTAATGGAATTACTTATTTTCTGCATAAATTCAGGCCAAACATTTAGTCTTAGTAATGAAAAACAGGCAAATTTAATTGCCCTGGGCATAATGCCGCATATTGACAGCAACTCCAGACTGGCAAGGTCTATTCATTATGATGGTCACTGTATTTCTGTCAGGAAGGATTAAGGTTCTTCACATATCAGTGTTTCCTCTAAGTTTTAAATATAGTTACTGTAATCCAATTCATAAGACGTTCTTATAGAAAGACCTAAAGCCAGTTAGATGGAGGCCAGACCCTTCCATGACATTTTATGATATGATACTTATAACTTCAAGTGCCTCTTCTACTGCTGAAGACATGGGATGCTTAATAAAAGCAAGTGCTAGGAAATATGCTTAGTGTCTCTCAGTAACCAGGTCATGGGAGTCACTCAATGTTTATTGTCTATGCTACATATTTATAATTTTAACCAAAACAAATTGTTCAAAGTTGGTGGTATGTGCTCTTTGGTTTGAATGCTTTACCTTGATGTTTAGGTGACTCAAAGGAAATCCGGATGATCTTTGTGCTTAGGGAGCACAGACCTGTTTACAAGACAGCACCCAGTCTCTCTGAGCTGAGTATTTTGGGGGAAATTTTTATTTTTTATCTCCAAATATTTTTATGGTGCATTATAATTGTATATAATACTGGTATTTGCTGTTACATATTCACATATGCATACAATGTAACAATTAATTTGGCCAATATCCCTCCCCAACACTTCCAGTTGGGGAAATTGTAATGGCATGCTCTAATATCAATGAATCATAAATGAGTCAGATATGGATGGCACCTTGAGGTTCAAATTCAATCTATGAAAATTCATATGAGACATCAGAGATTTCTAAAAGGCAATTGAAAACCCCAATGGACTAAATATACATTTTTTCAAAAAGAAATGTTTGACCTTTGTTTGATAGGGAAGAAAATATTCAAGAAGATACCATGGAATATATTTGATACAAAAGGATTTGATGTTTGCTATGCCAATATTAATGTAATGATGGAACTGAGTGAAATCACTAAGAATTTTAAGCAGGTAAACAATTTCTACTAAGCTATATATACACTACTAAGATCCATGGAAAACATACTCAGCTGTAAGGAAAGTGTGAGCTTTGAGCTTCGAGATGTGGGTTCCACCCTCATCTGTATTACCTCCAGGAGCAAAGCAAGCTGCTTAACCTCCCAACTTCAGTTTCCTCATCTACTAATCAAAAAAGTTCATGTAAGTTTTAAATGAATATTAAGAGCCCTGCATAACACCTGCAATACATAGGGTATCACTTCATGAAGATTTCTCTTGCATTTCTTGAAGTGTTTACAGTTACAAAACAAGGAGAAATCAACTATTTTAACTGATTAGGAGAAACTAAATGCCTGATTTCAACACATATAGCTTCTATAGGTCTATTCCTTTGGAAATAAAAACACTTCAAAATGTAAAGATGATTCAGTTTTCAAAATCTCAAGCTTTTCTTGGCTACCACAGTCATAACAAGACAAAGCAAAACAAAACTTAGCCTCAAGAAATGTAATTAACATTTATCATAAAAGATAAGTGGGAAATCATATTCCACTATATATAATGTATCAAAGTGCATTCTACTGTCATGTATAACTAATTAAAACAAAACAAAAAAAAGATAAGTGGGGATTCAAAGACTCACAGCAAGCAACATAACTTTCTGGAGCTACAGGAAAAAATAGCATTGGTGATCTTCTCTCTATGTGAGTCTGTTACAAACTAATGGATCAGGTGATCCTCCCAGGAGGTCTGAAGGCAAGCCAGAGCTCCTTCTTCTTGAGCTAGATGTTCAGTATAAAGAATTTGGAACTTCCTGCTTCTGGCCTAGTGGGGAGACATAGGCTCTCCTTAAAGAATAACTCTTTAGATACTTAATATGACCTGTTCCATTAGAACCTTGAGCTGTCAAATGGTCTCCCCTCTTCTCTTTCTCTCCTTTGTTCACCTTGTTCACTGCTTCTCTGTCTCTGTCCATCTTCCCAGCCTGACACTGACATGTATGCAGCACTGAATTAATGGTCTGCTCTGATAGGCTCTGTTTTTCAGGTCGGAACAGAAGAATTCAATTGAGTTGTAATTCATCACACCTCATTTAGAAAAAAACAAAAACAAAAACCCTCCATTTTCAACAGGAAAATAAATCCAGAAGAAAACCAACTGGATAATAACAGAAGTGTTTTTCATATGCCCTGGCCTTTTTAATCTTTTATCAAGGAAGGAGTAAATTCTTTGTTAAAAATGTACAAACCATTACTACACATGCTATGTGATGCTTTGCATTGTACTTTTCAGAGGTCAATTAAATGAGAAACTTGGAACATAACCGTTATATATTCCTTTGGTTTATTCTAACCTACTACATAGTAGAGGCAAGAGACATGCAAAGGGAAAGAAGATTTACAAGGCTTGCCTCATTCAACCCACCACCGGCTTTCAGCCAAGTTTATTTAGGATCTGTGAAGCCTACTTCCAAAAAGGAATGAGAATGGTTTAGAAAGTTAAAAACACATTAGCATGGAGTTATTAATACTTTTAAAAAGATCAGCTATCAGAAAAATGCACACAGAAATAAAAGGTTTAAAAGGAACTAAATGTACCGTTGAGCCCTAAATTCTTTTGAGAGGACTTAAGGCCTCTGGGATACATGTGGATTGATTCTGTTTGCAAGATTTATAATAACAATCATCCATTGTCCTCCATTCACCCATCCTTTGTCTATAAATCCCAATAGGTAACAAAGTCTACTGTCAGGAATTTTATGCAGTTGAGTAACACATAAATCCATCCAGTTGCATTGAAAACCTGCTCTTCCTTAGTCTTTTATCAAGTTAATTCTCCTGGAAAATAAACCTTTGTAGCCATGCAGATTTATTAAGCCAGTCCCTCAGCATCTTTTTGGGTTAAATGGTCATATTATTATTCTCTTTCTTTGCTTACATTTTTAACATTTAAATTCATGTGCTTTTCTACACGATCCTCTGATTCTAGGACTACATATTTACTTGGCAAGCTCAGAATGGCAACTTTTCCCATCACAGGTCAGTGTTCTTTTCACCAATATTCCATTTGGGGTGGGGATACAAAGCCAGCATTTCACTCAGTGTTGACAGTCCTGAAAATTCTGGAGTATTGTGGATCACTATCAGAAGATTTCTTCATCTTGTCATTCAGCAATTGATAAATGTTGAACATCTATCATGTACCAGAGACTCTTCTAGGCTGGAGATACAGCACCTACTGTCACCCTTGACTTGTGTGAGAGAGTTCAGTTCCTGATACCTGCAAACACTCCTTCCATTAGATAGCTGTCATCGACTTTTGTTTTTCCTTATCTACTCATCAAGGGACACATACATAGATTGTGTGGTGTTTGAGGTGAAGAGTGACATGAGATGAGGTTGTCAAGACCCAGAAATGCAAGTCTTAATTGTCAAGGACTTAGATTTTAAATGAAGTAGCAGTCTTAGGAAGCCCTGGAGTGGGAGAAGTGACACCTATTTTCCCCTGCCATTGATGTCTATTACCAAGTACTAAGTACCAAAAAACTCCAAGGCAATTGCAATAGCAATTAATTACATAATTGTGACTATGATAAGCTACATAAAGAACTAGCATGTTTTCTAGATCACCCAAAGACAAAATGACATCAAATATAGTTTTAGTACTAAAGGTACTGTTATGTAATTGTTTGAAAACTAGCGTTTGAGTTATTATCTATAGTCGAGTATGAAACACAAACTTTCTCTAATTAAAATACTTAATTTACCAGAGCAACTGAATATAGGAGCACTTCTCAGCTCTTAAGTTTTCCAGTTGTGGTAGTATGTAAATATGCCTATTTTGACAATCTTAATTAAGATTTAGATTAATTTTGATCCTTTTGTTTAATCCCCCATAACTCCAGAAATCAAACCTCTCAGAACTATTATATTTGCATTCAGACCTGAAAACAGGTTCTAGCTTTGATGCTAATGAGCTGTGTAACACTGAAAAAAATCACTTAATATTTCAAGGACTCAGCTTATATAACTGTAAAATACCTGCTTCAGGTGATTGTGGTATTAAACGAGAAAAAAAGTATTCGTATATATAAAATGCTGCATGAGTAAAAATCAATACCATCATTTATTTGTATAATTAATTATCATTTTAATTAAGGGTTATAAATGGTAAAATATATAAAAGTAAAGTATCCTATCTAGTTCCAATAATAAGGTCTCCCTCTTTCCCTATTATTATGAAAAGGGGAAGAAATTCCATTTCCCCTCATAAACTAGAAGTGTTTTTTTTTCCTGTTTCTTCTGTTAGGCAATGTTAAGTTTCTGTACAGTCTTGTTTAATTTTCAACAATCTATCAAAATGATCCCACACAGTGTTTACCTGGGACAGCATGATCTAGAGCTGTATTCATCACCTGCCTCCAAAGCAAGTCCTTTGCCAGGTTCTCTCTCCAAGTAAAATCCATAAAATGGATCTTATCTCATAGGTTGGCAATGAAGACCACATTTGTCTTGCATGCGCATGCTTAGCAACATAAATGGCTCATTGCAATCCATATTTTCTAGAAATGGAATCTGGGCCTAAGATAAGTTCTTAAAATTTCCAAAATTAAAATACACACATCTATACTATGATTTACTGAATTAACTTTCCCCCTTAAAAGTGATAGTTGAAGTTGTTCAACAAATATATGAAAAAATGTTCAACATCTTTAGAAATTAGAAAAACACAAATCAAAACTACTTGAAGATTTCATCTCACCCCAGTCAGAATGGCAATTATCAAAAGAATACAAACAACAATAAATGTTGGCGATAATGTGTGGGGAAAAGATACACTCTTACATTGCTGGAGGGAATGCAAGCTGGTGCATTCCCAATGCACCATTATGGAAAGCAGTATGGAGATTCCTCAGAAAACCTGGAATGGAACCACCATTTGACTTAGCTATCCCACTTCTTGGTTTATATCCAAAGCACTTAAAATCAGCATATTACCATTGATGCAGCCACATCAATGTTTATAGCAATTCAACTCATAATAGCTAAGCTATGGAACCAATTTAGGTGCCCTTCAACAGATGAACAGATTTTAAAAAAAAGATGTGCATGCACACATACACAATGGAATTTTACTCAGTCTTAAATAAGAATGAAATTATGGCATTTGCCAGTAAATGAATGGAGTTGGAGAATATCATGCTAAGCAAAATAAGCCAATCCCAAAGAAACAAAGTCTGAATGTTTTCTCTGATATGTGGATGCTAATTCATAATGAGGGTAGGGAGCTAGGGAAGAATAGAGTTACTTTAGATAAGATGGAGGGGAGTGAAGGAAGAGGAGGGGGTATGGTGGTAAGAAGGATAGTAGATTGAAACAAGCATCATTATTACTCTCTCTCTCTCTCTCTCTCTCTCTCTATATATATATATATATATATATATATATATATATA
>NW_026000082.1:708740-787649 GCF_001458135.2 Marmota marmota marmota
ATGGCAATTTGTAAATCAATGGATGTGTAACTGATGTGATTCTGCAATCTGTGTATGGGGTGAAGGTGGGAGTTCATAACCCACTTGAATCAAAGTGTCGAATATGATATGTCAAGAAATTTGTAATGTTTTGAACAACCCACAATAAAAAATTTAAAAAATAAATAAATAAATAAATAAATAAATAAATAAATAAAATATTTGTTCAGCCTCTTAAAAAAAAAAAGTGATGATTACAGAAATCTTTAGAAATTTTGAGTCTGAATTTAAACATCCACCCACTTCCATCAGTTCAGTACACATTACCACATGTGACTATAAGCATGAGTGGACATGTGTGTGTGATGTGTCTGAATATGAAAAATACAACTACATTGAGAAAGAGAAGATAACAAATGATGTGTCTGTGTTCTGTAGTACTCTAGCATACTGAGTAGCTTTGGTTTTTTGAATATAGTTTTCCTTTCTATTCTATGCTCAATATCTCATTACTTTCTAAATGTCTGGAACTGTGTGGCAAACCTTTATTTGGCTGAACGGCATTATCCTGACAATCTGAATCTGAATCACAATTCCACTGACGTTAATACGTTTTTAGTTGAAATTTGGCTCAGCATTTTGATTAAATTTTCTGTTAAGTACTCTAAATAGACTTTTTGACTTATAGTCCCACAGTTTTCAGAAGGAAAGTCAAAGGTGACTTAAATAATGATAAAAAATACAACAAAACAGAACAAAATGTCATTAGAAATGAGGTCTATAGAGACACCAAGATCCAAATGCTGAACCTGAATTAAGCTAATTACGTGGTCCTTTCAAAAATGTACTTTGAGTCTTCCTGGAACAGTCATGTTTACAAGAGAGGCTGTGTGCTTAATATAAAAGTTTGCTAGCATCCCAGTCAGGCTGGCCCAGATATTTCTCCTCTCAAATTACAAAAACCCGAGGTAACACTAGATTTTTCTCTCTCGTTCTCTGTCTCTATGCTTTTGTTTGTTTGTAGGGCTGGTGACGAACCCAACCCTCATATGTGCCAGGCAAGGACTCTCATCCCCAGTCCTCTAGTCTTCTCTTTTTCTTGAACTGATAACCATCTAAATACAGTCACTTGTCTCATAGTGATGTTTTGGTCAATGATGGACCACATGCACCACAATGATCTCATAAGGTTCTAGAGGATCTGAAAAATTTCTACCACTTAGTGATGTCGTAGCTGTCATCATCTCCTAGAACAACACGTTACTCACATGTGTGAGTAACGTGTTGTTCTAGGACATGATGACACTGTGGTGACACTGCTGTATCTAAACCCACCATGATAACAGTTGTACAAAAGTAGAGCACACGCAATTTTATGTAGTATGTCACACTGAAGATGATAGTAAACAACTGTTACTGGTTTATGTATTGACTATCCTGTACTTTTGTCATTATTTTAGAGAGCACTCTTTCCACTCATAAAGAAGTTTGCTGTAAAACAGTGTGTTGTGTTATGCCAGCAGCAGCCTTGTATACACCAAGTTCGCCACGCTTCTTAATGGCATCAAGGAGGTGTGTTGCTTAACCAGCAAACACCATGTAGGTTGTATGAGTGCGCTTTAAGATGATCACCAACAATGAAATCACCCAATGAAGTATTTCCCAGAGAATCTTCTCCATCATGAAGAAAGATGTGACTGCATGTTCACATGTCTTGTCCTCTGCCATTTGGTTTACATGGAGTCACCTGAGTGATTTCAGCAGAATTTAATCTGGTCTGAAGTCTCCAGGACACAGAATTCCTTACTCAGGGTGGCCTTTAAGGATGTGATCTACTATATTTCTCCAGATTCATCTGCTACTCTAACTCTTTAAATACTTCACTCTGCAATCAAATGAAAATTGTCTCTAAGTGTATCTATACCTTTGTGCTCTATTTGCTTGTATTTGGATGACTCTCTTTGGATGACCTTCTTTTCAGTCAAGATGGTAGAAACCTGCCTATTGCCAAGTTGACCAGAAATGTCCTGCCATACCTGTAGGAAGTTGGTCTTCAGAAACTATTCTTTACCCTTGGATTTTTCCAAATGTCACTTAAGACTTCATCATAGAATGTAACTGATTTTGCCTCAGAGTACGGTTTACATGTATTAGACTTGCTTCAAGACAGGATCCAGTTCTCATTCATCTTGTACCCCATTGGTGAACCTAGTTCAGTGACCTGCACATGACAGATTTAACATTCACTGAACTGAGAGGAGAGTTCCAAGCTTCCAAGTTAAGACTTCTATTACTGGGGGAATAAGCTCCATTAAATACCAGCTAATCTTCACTTACAAAAGAACATGTACTCTAAATATGGCGACACCCTACCCATGCAGCAAACGAAATTAAGTAGTAGGAAAGGAGAAATAAGGTCTGAGTCCATGTACTAACACTTGTGTATGCAAAACAGAAAAAAACCTTCAGATTAATCAGAGCCCTGTCCCTCTTGTTTTAAGGACAGAGATAATTTGCTCTTGTTACCCTTACTAAGAGCCTTTTCCAGACTAGAAGAACCCTCCTAAATTAGAATGGGTCAAAAGAAAAAGTTAAATATCAGTAAGAATGGTGACTGCCAGAGAGGAAATAACACTACACACCTCAGCAAACCAGAGAGCTTTCTTCTCCAGGCTACCAGCCCAAGGGTAACAACAATGTCCAATAGCTCTGTGAATTACAGCATAGGGTATCCATTGATATGCTGAACAATGACTGACATATAAAGTATTTTTAAAATTGTTTTAAATAGTCATAAAAATGTTCCTTTTCACCATCAAAAAAACAGGCTAAATTATGTTTGATGACATTTGCTTAAGAAATACAAGAATATATACTGATGCATATGTATATATGTATATATACGTAAATATATATAATATATAGTTTTCCCTTGGTATTCTTGGAGGATTGATTTCAAAATCCATGGATGCTCAAGTCCCTTACATAAAATGGTACATCATTTGTACAGAAATTTCTACATCTTCCTGTGTACTTTAAATCACCTCTCAATTACTTATAATATGTACTTCAAAGTAAAATGCTATGTAAAGAGTTGTTACACTGTTTTTTTATTTACATTTTTATTGTTGTATTATTTTTGTGTTATTTTATATTTTTTTGTTGTATTATATTTTTTTTCAAAATTTTTCCATTCATGGTTGATTGAATCCATAGATATGGTATCTGTGGATATGAAAAGCCAACTGTATATTCACCATATTTTAGAAACATTATTATTTAAAAATGAGGTTTTTAAAGGGTTATATCTCAGTTTCTCAGAAAATTTAATCCTGTGAAATAAAAGTATCTAGGCTTAAGCTAGCATTTACTGAATGTCCACCATGTACTTTTCAAGCATTATCACCTTAATACACTATGGCCTACTGGGAGGTGGCTACAATCATCTCCACTTTGCAGTGAGGAAGACCTCTCCTAAGTTCCACCATTTGCCCACACAACATGGATAATGGGGTTTCATTTGGGTTTGTGGAACTCCAAGCCTGTAGTTTGGGCCATTTTCACACTGCCTGCTGGGTGTTTGAGGAGACAGTTCAACTCCCTCCTCCCTGGACCACACACTTGCTAAACGACTCAGGAGCTTCCTGGCGAGTCCCCCCAACCCCCCTTGCTTCTTGTTCTCTCTCCCAGCACTTCTGGGAGCATCTGCTCTATCTGGTCTGTTTTTTCTGGTCTGCTTCCTTTCCCTGTTAGCAATAGTATAGAGAAGGAAGTTTAAGAAGGAAATGAAAAGCAATAGCAAGAATGTTGGGGACTGAAATGGTCCAACTGAACGTTCCTTTGTCTAGCAACTGCTAACCTTTCAAGTGGGCCTCGCCTCTCAGGAAATTGAAGAGGTCAGAAAGGCATCTCTGTGACAAGGTGTCCCCTGATTGTGGGGCATCCCTGCAGGCCTTCAGGACTCCCCTAGTATAGAATAGAGGGCAAGCGGAAAAGAATGCACTGTTTCTTCCTCTGAATTGTCAGTTTTTATTTTCGTGATAGAGGCAGTCACTTTAGCTTCTTCTTTTCAAATACTCCCAGCCACCAATTTCCAGAAAAATCCACTTCACCACTGTGATTGCACCATTGTCACTCAGCTAATACCGGGTTGTGGGTGGGCCATGTCCGAAGCAGCTGTTTCACATCTGTGGGAGGATATTCCAATAGTCAGAGGTTTTATTTATAAGTAATGCACACGAGTTACCTGGACAATGTAAGAGGAAACTCCAAGCCATGCTCAAAGAAACTGTCATTTGAGAAAAACAGTTAGAACTTATTTTTGAGGGGGATAGTAGAGGATAGGAAAGGCAGCAGAATACAACAGACACTAGTATGGCAGTATGTAAAAATGTGGATGTGTAACCGATGTGATTCTGCAATCTGTATACGGGGTAAAAATGGGAGTTCATAACCCAATTGAATCAAATGTATGAAATATGATATGTCAAGAGCTTTGTAATGTTTTGAACAACTAATAAAAAAATAAAAAATAAAATAAAGAACTTATTTTTGATATTTGAGGGAATACTAGGGAAAGTTTAAGGTTAGAAGAGTATCATAAAATTGAGCGTGTTTTATCAACTTTTATGAAAGACCTTGGGCAGTCTGTAGGAGTAGCTAAGAAACAAATGTAAAAAAAAAAAAAAAAAACTTTGGGGGAGGGGTACCAGGAATTGAACCCAGGGGCACTTCACCACTGAGCCACTTTTTTTTTTTTTTTTAACCCAGTCCTTCTTGCTAAGTTCCTTAGGCCTCACTAAGTTGCTGGGTGTGGACTTGAACCTGTGATCATCCTACTTTAGCCTCCAGAGTTGCTGGGATTATAGGTGTGTGCCCCCATGCTTGCAAATGTAGTAAAAACTCTAATCACCTTGTACTGTTCAAAGAAACTATATGGCTTGAATCCTGTTTTCATCAAGACACATGTTCAGAGATTTCAGGAAAAATACACTGTTGAAAACTGTCTCTTATAGCTGTCACAAATAAGGTCATTCGCTCTGTAGCAGTAGCAGTGATTCTTAAAAACTCTTTTTGGTTACAGACTTCACTGAGAGCCTAATAAAAGCTATGGATCCTCTCCTTTTTGAATTCTGGCATGTACATATATCTACCAACCTGTGTGTACTATTCTGGGGAGTTTATATAGGCTACCTGAATGTATTCACAAAGGGCTTATTAAATTTCTTATTCTGTAGGAATGCATTGTTTTGCAGGAATGTATAACAGCAGCATATAAGAAATTATCTTGGCAAAGATAACCCAGCTATAACAAGTACTATGGTGAGTCTTCATCACTATTAAATGAGTTCTTAACACCTTGGAAGAAATCAGAGCTCAAGTCAGGCTAGACTATAGTGTTGCTCCCTGGGCCAAAGATGATGGATGCTCTAAATTACAGTCCTTCAGCCAAGCCCTCTGTCATGTCTCCCTCGTGGATCCGCCCTATTTTTCTTCTGGCTGGTTTAGTCATCCATCTGATTTTATTGCAGACAGCCACAATGATTTTGCTGGACCCGCAGCTTTCAAATATGAGTAGAAGAAGGTCGGGGGAGAAAAACCTAGTTATTTTCAAAACAAAGAGATTGGCCATTAGCAATGATGATGAAAGAAAATAAAAAGATACAGTTCCTCCTGAGTGCTAATTATAACGCTAGGCCCTCTCACATACAAGTATCTATCTCACCCTTAAATCAATCCTACTGGATGGGTATTAGCCATCCTCTTTTACATGTGGGCAGCTAGAATCTTGGAGAGACTGTGTGACTCATGCAAAACCCATGGTTGATAAATGGTACTAAGATTTAATATATTTGCGTGTGACTCCAGGAGTAGTATTTTTCCTACTCTATAATGCTTTTAAAAGCATTTATTTAAAAACAAATCTGAAATCTAACTCTTTGCTTCCTGTATCTTGAAATTATGTCTGAGAAAACTTAAGGCATGTCCAGATAAAAAGACTTGCATGGAGAGAGGAAAAATGTGATCTACCCCTTCTAGAGTACTCAGGTAATTCCAATACTGGGGTCACATGGTCTTGGTTGAGCCACAAAACAATTGAAACCTAACCTGTATGATCGGGCTTCCATCTAGGCTCATTAGACTCGTGTTGCCCTGTTTCTTCAAGACACAGCTAATTGAACCACAGAGGCAATCATGGTGTCAGGCAGCAAGAATAAAACTTCATGTCCTCTTTCTATTCAGCCCTCAGTCACCAAATTAGCCTTCGCCTGTTTTTCCTTCTGGATCAAAAGTCAAAACCTTTCAGAAGTGTGCTGACAAAGAGTGTCAGCTTGTTTCGGGATACAAAGGGGTCGTGAGTCACTGTTTGTGTTGGAGTCGTTGAGGGTTCTGGGAGACACCAGATACCACAGTGGTTTTCTGACATCTAGACTGATCACCTCCCTGCCACATCCCTTTAGACAGAGTCTGCGAGCAGTCTCCTTGAAATCAAGGATCCAGATTGAAAACAAAGCCTCATTACAATTCTTTATGGAAATGCCTTGGAGGTGTCGCATCTCTTTGACCTTTGGTGATCTCCCATTTATATATTTTTTATTGGGCAAGGGAACTGAAGTGAGGAAAGCAGCCAGTCTAGGGGCCTGGTGTTTAGAGAACCTGCCCATGGGGCTCCAACTGGGGAGCTACTGCCATGGAGCATTTGTCTGTCAGATAAGGCAGCTTATTAAGTCAAACCAGATGATATCTTCCAGAGTCACACACAGAAGAACGAATCGGATAGTGTGCATGGAAAGCTAAAAATAATTTGCTGTTTGTTATTAAAACTTAGAAAGGTGACAGTGACAGGGGACAAGGCAGGGAAGTTTGATAAAGATCCGGCTGGGGGGTGGACAAATGATGCTATGGTAATGAGCTGGATTTTATTCTGTAGGTTATTAGAAGGCATTTTGTTAGATTTATATGCATCAAGGAAAAGGGTGGAAGAACTAAGACTAGAAGTAAGGAGACCAGTTTTGAGATTGTTGTAACCATCTGGTCAAGAGATATTATGGAGGTCTTAAAACAGGGCACTGCTATAAAAATAGAAAAAGTGGATTAAATAATCATTTAGGATATAAAGTGAGAAATATTTAGTGGATAATCAGATACTAGATTGAGGGAATGAGGAGAACTCAAAATGACTCAGAGTCAGAAGTAAGGGGCCACATGTTCACCAGGGGGAGCTGTTTCTGATTTTGCAAAACACCAGCTCATCCCAAAGCTGACCCAGTGTAAAAGCTCACGTTTTTATATAGTGGAAATAGTTCATGAGTTGGATATTCAACACATTATGTATCTCATCCTCTCAACTGTCCCATGAGATAAACACTATTTTGTGCATTTCTTGGAGGAGGACACAAGTTCAGGGAAAGTTACCTGGTCGTGGTCAACAGTGTTAGAGTGGGGGCTCAGACTCCAGTTTACACAGCTGAATCTAGAAAGTGACTTTCTCTCTAAGATAAACCACATAAAGCAGTCTGTTCTGACTATTTCATAATTGCATATGTTTTGACCTAATACTATGCTGTGTTGTTCCTCACTGGAAGAATCTCGTCTGAAATGTCCAGGATGGAAATGTAAGCTTCATTCATCATTTGAGTCTTTCTGCTTCTATATTTTGGTGATTACATGCATAGCATATTCTGCTGCATTGTAAGATAAAACTCAGAGCTCTGGGAATAAATCCAAAGACTGAGCTTTATGGTATCAGTAACTGATCAGTAGACAAGTGTCCTCCTTTCTCCAGATACCTCATCTTATTTACTTTACCTTAGACAATGTTTCCAGAGACAGATCGTGCCTACCTTACCAAATATTCTGAAGGTCAAATAAGATAACACAGATGAAGGGAATTCATAAACTTCAAAGTGTTTCCCAACACGTGTTGCTGTGTTGTTATCCTCTGGTCAGTAATGGAATAAAAGGGAGGAGGACCAAAAAATTTGAGTCAATATCCTTCATACTCCTTTCTGATTGTCTGTTCCCTATATCAGCACATTCCAAAGTTCCTCTGAGGTTGACAGAGTAGCTAGGAGTTGATTACATCTAGCTATGAAAGATGAAAAAAAATACTCTCTAGCAGCTTGTCTTATTCAAATATTGGGGGAAACTGGAAAACAATTGTTCAGACATCTATCAAATATGGTAATTTTAAGCATCTTTAGTATTGATCTATTTTTCTATTTATTTATTTTTCTTATATTCTAGACCTTCCTTTAAATAGCATGCCTCAAAAGATTGGGTTTTCCTACCCTGAAAATTTATATCATGTTTTAAAGAAGGGTCTTTCAATGATAGGTCCAACATAATGTGATCTTAGTTACTAGTCCTTATTCTATTTTATACAGGGATTTATACTTTAGGTACTCTAGTAGAAACCATGCAAGTGACTATTCCAAGTCCAGCCCCTTAGCTTCAGTTTTTAAAATATCTTCAGTTTTTATAATGTCTTGCAACATTGGGAAATAATTACTTGCTTATTTTTAACATGGAAACTTAACTTTTATTCACCAGTAGCTATAGACAGAATCCAAATCACTCAGACAGAAAGTATGGAATTTGATGTACAAATATTACATAGAATGTGACTTTATATATAAATCTTATTATATGTTATATTATTAAATATAAATCTTTACTACATAATCACCATGAGAGAACTGAAGTAAAGTATCTTCATACGGGACCTGAAAAGCCTTTGATATATTCTCCTCACACTGAATAGTCTATGTACCTCTCTTTTTCCAGTACAAACTCTTGTCAAAGTACATTAACTTAACATCCACAATTCACTTTAGGACTGACTCATTTAGATTTTACCTATTCATAAGACATAAGGTGGACTTTTTCGAGTCTTCATTTTGATATGCATTTGTAAAGGGGGAGAAAAAAAGAGAGCATACCCAAAGACCTTTGTTTTATGCAGGTAATAACTAGAGTACATCATGTTATTTTATTTCAGAGAGGCCAACATTTCACTGAGGGATTCTTTTTGTCATAGTTCTAAAAATTTATGTGAAACATTTTTCTCTAAGCTCTAAGAAATCCTTGGTGTTACCACAAGCAAAATGCAAGCTTATTAGGAGAAAGAAATCCATCTCTTTATACTTTCAGCTATTATTAATAATTTTCTAGGTGAGCAAGGATAGAGTAAGCTAGCTGGGGGAAGATTGTATGCTACTTTTTGATTTATATTGTGTTTTTTTTGAATTTGTTGGTTATGCTCAGTCTAAACATTGCAGTTGATTCTGAAACTTCAAAATTCAGAAAACCATTGCTAGTTTGCCCAGATTACCCTGCTAATTTACTCTGATTGGAAGGTCTAGAAGACCTTCACTTTGGCACCTAAGACTTTTGGATATTTTTGCTTGTGAGTGTGTATAAAATGTGTTTTAATTTATAGAGTTCAATTTATTCCCTTTAACGACCATACCAGGAAGGTGGATTGCATGACTACTCTCTAGAAGAAGATCCCAGGTCATAGGTTTCTAGTCATGGTCACATGGGGATCATGCAGGGAGCTTATAAAATATCCATATTTCCAAGCTTTGTGCTCATAATTCTGGAGTTAAGGCCTCCGAACTAATGCATCAAAAAATTCTTCAGGTAACCTGATGCAGCTAGTCCAAGCTCAGTATTTGGGAAGCTGAAGTTACAGGCCAAGTCTAGAGTCAAGTTGTTTTTTTTTTTTTTCTACTACCACAGCTTTGAACTGTTAAGATCTACTTGGACTTCAAAGTCACTCTAGTAGAAAATCCATGAGGCCTGAGATGCGGAGGTCTAATTTCTCAGTTTAGTGGAATCTCTACATTCCCCTGACAGGAAGAAAATACACAGATATGCTTGGGATATTGCCCCAGAAAGGCAGGATTGCTTTATTGAATTTATTATAAGGAAAGGCTTTCTGCATCAGAACAGAAGTTGAACTAAATTAGTATTTTTAAGGCTGCAATCAGCTGCTTGTTAGTGGGTCAGGGAATCAACTTACTGGAAGTTGATGAGCATTTTTAAAATGAAATTGAATACAAGAGAGTAAGTAGAAAATAGAGTATCTCTCATATGGGAAATTGGGTACTTTCTGGGTTTTAAAAGCGTTTCACATGTAATTTGTTTATGTATGTTTAACTGTATATCTGGGTCCAATGAAACAAGTTTTTATTACAGTGGGTTGAGCAAAAATTTTGAAACACTGGACTAGGCCATTTGGCTTCCTTCCAATTATATTTCAGATTCTATTCTTGCTCTCTTCTCTCTCTCTCTCCCCCACAAACACCCCCCCAAAAAAGAGACACCCCCAAATTCTAACAGAAATAGAGGAAAAGGAAAACTGTAGAAATTTATAAAGAACTATGAAAATTGCTTTAGCAGAATATTTTTACTTTTTTTGAGCCAAACCAACCTTTGTGCCTTAGAAGGCCAAGAATTCTCTTTGTGTTCATTATGAAGAGTCATTTTTACTAGGAGGATGGGTTTGAGGAACAAAATCACCAAAATTTTCAAGAATGAGTCTTAGGGGGCTGAGTTGTGGCTCAGTGGCAGAGCGCTTGCCTAGCATGTGTAGGCACTGGGTTCAATTCTAAGCACCACATAAAATAAATAGATAGATAGATAGATAGATAGATAGATATGGATAAATAAATAGGTAAATAAAAGATATTTTTAAAAAATGAGTCTTGGTTAATAAGTTTTCACCATACAAATAGTTATTTCTAAACACTGTCCCAGGAAGCTAGGTGATGTAGAATGGCACAAGAAAATCATACTAACTACTGCCTCAAAAAAAAAATTAAAAATAGCACAGAAATATCAGCATCATCAGCAATGAATAGTAGGGCAGTTCAGTTCAGGAAGTGTTTAGTGACAACTAGTCCCTGTTGCTTGGACTAAGGAAGGCAGAGATAAGAGTAGATTGTGAAGCTTTCACACTAGAGTTGTCCTTCTAACATCGTACCCTCTACCCTGGCTTGCCAGGGTGGTGGTTTTAGCGGTAGTGTTAAATTTGGTTGAAGCTAATGAGGGAAAGAAGAATTGGGAGGGGGAATACAGTTACAGGAGAGAGCATGAACAAACATGGGGCGCAAGAAATAACATGGTATTCACGGGAGCCTGAAAGTACCTCCAAGCACTGGAATGTGAAGAAAACCAGAAAGATGAGATGGCAAAAAAAACCTTCCAAGACCATGATGGAGTTCTACATCATTTGATACATAGTAGAGACTTTGTCCTGAAGACAGTGAGGACCACTGAAGGGATGGGTATCAACAGGTGTGTTGCTGGATAGAAAACTCTGGGCTGAAGACAAGAGGAAAGAGCTTCACAATGATCCAAGTGAGGGGTGGTGATGCCAGGATAGTTTGAATGGAGAAGAGAGGATAAAATTAAGAGGAAACTATGAGCTAAAATTGGTAGGACCTTGCCTTGAGCAGAGGCAGATGACAGACTCATGGGTTTCTATTCTAATAGTTAGAATCAATAATGGTACCATGTACCAATTGCTGTGAACACGGGAATATGAGAGAGTAAGTTAGTTCAAGGAGAAGTTAAGTTTATAAGCATATTAACTATGAGATGTCAGAGGCAGGTGCAAGTGGAAATATCCAGTTGGCATTTGGATTGCTGCTCTGAGGTCCAGGGATAAACAAAAAAGGCTCTGCATTATATACAACCAGAGAAATGAAAAGCTGTGCTCCATTTGTGTAAAAAAAATAAAATAATTACAAGAAAAGATGGAATATAAGACCTGCTTAACTGTTGGTATCTGAGAGCCAATACAATTACTGCAATGAGTTCACATTAGTCCTCACAACAACCCTAAGAGATAGGCTTCATAACCCCCATTTAAGAAATGGGAAAACCGAGGCCAGGACAGATTATATGACTTGATCAATGTTTTAGTCAGCTTTTCTGCGGCTGTGACTAAAAGACCTGACAAGAACATTTTTAAGGAGGAAAAGTTTATTTGGGGGTTCCTGGTTTTAGAGATCTCAGTCCACAGACAACTGGCTGCATTCCTCAGGGTTGGGGGTGAGGCTGAACATCATGGCAGAAGAGCACAGCAGAGGCAAGCAGCTCAGAGGATGACCAGAAAGCAGAGAGAGAGAGAGACTCCACTTGCTGGATAGAAAATATATAGCCCAAAGGCATGCCCCAAATTACTCACCTCCTCCAGCTACACCCTACCTGCCTTCTGTTACCATTCAGCTAATCCTGTCAGGGGATTAATTCACTGATTTGGTTAAGGTTCTCATAACCCAATCATTTTTCCTCTAAATCTGCTTGCATTGTCTCACACATGAGCTTTCGGGGGACACCTCACATCTAAAACATAACACCCAAGTTCCCACAGTAAGGAAAAAAAATATAGCTCTTTCCTCTATGTTCTGTCTTCTCTTGAGAAGACAGCCAGGGAAAGATCTGAACTTTGGAGGGTATTAGAAGGAAACACATAATAGGAAGAAATATTTGCTCTGTCACATGGAAACTGGCCATGTTTCTGAAGCCCTATAAAGGAGAATATTGCAAAGAGAATATTGCAAATATTGCAATAGCACCTGTTCTTAACCTCTGAAATGTCCTTAAGGCAAAGTGTCTTAAGAAGGGAACAGATTTTGAGCAGCTATAATTAAGTTATACAAATAATATAATTGAATAATTATAATTTAATAAATTAAATTAAGATTAAATAATTATCATGTAATTCTCACCACTCTCTGATAAGAAAACCAAAGGTTAGAGGAGTTAAAATGCTCACTGTAAAGTAAAAGGACATGGATGGATGGTCTTCAAGCTTCTGACTCTCAAATGTCTGTGTGGCCTTCCAGGTGAGTCATTCATGAAGGGACTAGCAACCAGTCATGCAGGGAACCTGGGCAAGCTCAAGTTGGCTAGGTTGGTCCAGAAGACCTTTTTTTTTAAAAAAAAAAAAATTACTTTTTATAACATTTTGAAAATCTCATAGATTTACTCCAACATGCACTTTTCTGCAAGGTCCTAGTATCTATTCATCCTACTTGTTCCCATCCTCTGCAGTGACAAGCGACATTCATAGTCGTCCCCAAGGGAAAGCAGGATCCCTGTTTGGGTTTCATACCCGTTCAAGCCATTCTTCACACTGCCAGTAGAGGGACTTTTTTTTTTTTTTAACAAATTTGCAAATCTGATCAGGTCATGCCTCGGCCCTTTTGTTCTTTCCCTATAAAACCTATTAGACATGGAAAATGACAAACCCCCAAATAGTGTGGCCTGGGAAGGGGGAGTGAGGAAGAAATGTTATCATTGATCCCTTCCCAATACATTCTTTCCTAGTGACAAGATAAGCCCTGGGGAGGAGCTATCCATCAAGCCTAGAATGACAGTCTCTGGGAGGAGGCCAAAGCATTGATCTTTCCCAAAATAAATCCTTTCCCAGATACTGACTGCTGACCCCAAACCCTCCATCTGGCTCAGTAAAAGCAGATCCCAGGTACTGACTGCTGAACCCAGACCCTCCATCTGGCCCAGTAAAAACAGATCTCAAATTCCTGAGTGCCCAAACTGACACACTCATTAATTAAGTCACCTCTCAGTATAACCTATATAAGCACAGACTCCCCCTTTGGCCAATGGCTCATTTTCCACCAGGAAAGTGGGCCCATCAGAGGTGTGAATCCACCGCTAAATAAAGGCTCTGCTGATCCGTGAAGTTTGCACCCGGCTTAACCCTTGGTGCAAACAAAATCCATTCACTTCTATGGCCTTCAGGACCACTGACCATCAAAATCTCATATGTGCACTGGCTTTATCTCCTGTTCTGCCCACATCACTCTATAGTCCAGTAATTCTCAGCTATGGGCTTCTTCCCTCCCAGCATGCCATTTTGGCCTCTGATTTCTGAGTACATACTTTTTTCTGCACTGAATTCCTTTTCTCAACATATTCACCCAGCAACACTCCTACTCGAGATTCAGGATAAAACTTAATGAGCACCTCTTCTAAAAGGTTGCCTTGGTAGCACTATCTAGAACCCTCTACTCTCCCTGTAGCCCTCAGAACTGGTAAATGCCTTATTATTGCAACCACCACAAGAATGGAATTCTAACTGCACGACTTCTATTTATACAGGGGGGTCTCTGTGCTTGCTCCCCTTTGGGTCTCTATTTTCCAGCAGAAAGAATGTCAAATAATATGTAGGTCAATAAATATCTGAACAACTGGAAGCTATTCAAATCAAAAAAAGATTCAATCTTAAGAGATACCTTTGTGTCTAAATGTGAGTCATTTTAACTCAGCTTTATAATAAATCTTTTTTTAAAATTAAATTTCTATAAGCTTATTGAAATAAGCTGGAAAAAAAGCACAAAGGCTGTTTAACATGCTGTTCGGAAGGCTGCATGTAAAATGCTATTCAAAAGCGACGCAGAAACTGGTTGAACCTGGAGGGAACTGTGTTTTAAACCACACATTACGAAAGAGGCCAAAACAGAAAACCCTGTAAAGGTTTTATCAGCATTCAATAGACTCTGGGTTTTAATATCACCTGTCCCTCTAAGTTAAAAAAGATGGTATCAGGGATCATTTTTGCAGGAGCCAGAGGGAAAATCCTCGCTCTCATCGGTGTTAAATTGGAGCTCACCAGGTTGAAAATAGATCCCAAGTGTCCAATTCCCTGAAAGGCTGGATCAGCCATTTAGCTGCAGGAAACCTGAGGAGAGGTTCTCTGCAGGACCTCA
Source organism: Marmota marmota marmota (assembly GCF_001458135.2). Classification (NCBI taxonomy): domain Eukaryota; kingdom Metazoa; phylum Chordata; class Mammalia; order Rodentia; family Sciuridae; genus Marmota; species Marmota marmota. Next base: position 723,467 of record NW_026000082.1, read on the forward strand.
GGGTCGTCTTGGTTACAGGAGCCCAAAGTTGTTTTAATATTATTTTATCCTTTATTCAGGATATTAATATACCAGGGCAGACTATATTCCTCACATACCCAGGAAGGGCAACAATGAAATCCACACAAATATTCCTTTGGCAAAATGAGATAGGTGAAATGAAGTTCACCTCTCTCTATTGTCAACTCAAACTTGGAAGGAAGACAAATGAGGATTTGCAGAAAAAGTACGGTGTCCTGGGAGAATCACGCCAGCATTTTGTTTTAGTTCTGCCTCCTTTTGCCATGAAATTTTTAGGCAACTCACCGCCCATACAACCTCAGTCACTCACCAGTGGGGTAGACTTAGACAAGTCCCTAAAACTCAGGTGAATCTCGATTTCTTTGACCATATCATACCCATCTTATGGGATTTCTTAAGGAATACAAGAGATCACATCGATGAAATTATTCCCCAGAGACCCAGGGCAGAGGTCCCAAATTCACTTGAGGTCTAAGTAATATTTTCATAAAACAGAAATATCTAACAGTCCCATTTATTAAGAAGTTAGGTCCAAATAACTTGATGAACATTTAGGTCCTTAACAACCTAGTAGATTTTTTGAAAATAAAATGCTTCATATAATTTGAAAAAAAAAAGAAGAGTCACAATTTGATGGTATTTGTAAATGACCAGCTCCCACCTCCTTCAGTCCCTCTTCCACACTGATTTTCATGGTCTACTTGCCTCCATCACAGTACCCATTTAAAACTCAGCTTTGCAAAGATCTGAGCTCATTTAGAGGAATGCATCATGGTCTAAGGTTGGAAGTGTGAATTGCCTTAAGCTCATTCCTCTAAACCTGGTTCACAGTGTGAACATTGTGATCCTAGAACACAACAGGTATTCAGAAGGATTGGGCGCTAGAAGAGTTCTGTCTTGCAGGCAAACCATTCTATGATTTGCTAGTTTTTGTGGCTTTTCTTATACTACTCTGCATGTATTTGTAGACAAAATAAATTAAAATCACCCGTTCTTCTCTTTCTCCCAGATTAAAAGTTATCTTAAAACAAGTCACTGATATAAGCGTTTAGATATTGACAAACTTTGATACTTACAGTTGCCAGTAAGTATTAATTATTACAAAAAGGGACAAATAGTTTTAAAAATAAACATTTGACTTGCCCAAGGGAACTTACTTTCTGCCATGTTGACCAGTTGTTTGCTTTTTCTTCTTGATTTATAAAGGAATTTAAAAATCTGTTCACAGTTTACCAGCTGCATATGGTGCTGCATTTTTTTAACGTTGTATTTTAAATGCAAAAACACTCCCAGTGGGGAGTATTTATTTATGAAAGATAAAAGCACTTCAGCAAGGATGTGAATCATGCTCCATGAGGTGAAACTGGGGGAGGAAACAATGTGAATGCATAAAACTCTTTTTATTTGGCATGCACAGGGGATAGAGTACACTGCAAAATCTTACACTCTAAGAAGGAGAAATAGCATATATATGGGGACCCAACTTGTATCAATGGCAACTCATTGTTACTGGCTACCTGCAGTGTATGTTAAGAAGGATTCTTAGGAAATATCCAGACTCTTCAGAAAATAAAGTGTCATGATCAACAAATGTCATCAATCACAGACTGCGTGCTGACTGGCAGCACTGGCCTCATATTTGCCATCTCTGGCTGAACTATGTAAGTGCTCTAGAATACTCCTGGCGTTCCCTTTCTTTCCTTAGTCCCCGCCCCGCCCCCCTCTCTTTCTTCTTGGTACTAGGGATTGAACCCAGGGGCATTTAACCACTGAGCTAGCCCCCTTTTTATATTTTATTTAGAAACAGGGTTTCACTGAGTCGATTAAGGCCTCACTAAGTTGCTTTGAACTTGCAATCCTCCTGCCTCAGCCTCCCGAGCCTCTAAGATTACAGGCATGCACCACCTGCTTTTCTATTTTTATGGGGAAAAACATTGTTTAACTTATTTTTTTTTGCTTACTTATTATACTGTTTCATATTAAAAATAGAAAATGAGACAAACTATAAACCAATATTCTTTCAAATATTAAATAAGATTCTCAGGCTGATGAGATGTTGGGTAAAGAGCTTCTGCTCTAACATGGGGGACTCAGGTTAGATGTCCTTGGGAACATTCCCCAAAGTGAAATATTAGGAAATTTTAAGAACACAGCCATTTTTTTTTAAATCATTAACTAAAAGTCAGACTTTATTCAGACTTCCAGAGTTTTTATGTAATGTCCTTTTTATGTTACATTATACCATACAGGATACTACATAACTCATTTTATATCCTTAGGCTCCTTTATTTTGACAATTTCTTATACTCATTTTGTTTTTGTTTTTTTTAATTTTAAAAATTATAATTTGTTATATATGAAAGTAGAATGCATTATAATTCATATTACACATATAGAGCATAATTTTTCATGTCTCTGGTTGTATACAAAGTATATTCACACCAATTCGTGTCTTCATACATGTACTTAGGGTAATGATGTCCATCTCATTCCACTATCTTTTCTACCCCCATGTCCCTCCCACCTCTTTGCCCTATCTAGAGTTCATCTAATCCTCTCATGCTCCCCCTCCCAATCCTACTATGAATCAGCCTCCTTATATCAGAGAAAACATTCGGCATTTGTTTTTTTTGGGCATTGGCTTACTTCATTTAGTATTATATTCTCCAGCTCCATCCATTTACCTGCAAATGCCGTGATTTTATTCTCTTTTATTGCTGAGTAATATTCCATTGTGCATATATACCACATTTTCTTTATCCATTCATCTACTGAAGGGCATCTAGGTTGCTTCCACAGTTTAGATATTGTGAATTGTGCAGCTATAAACATTGATGTGGCTGTATCCCCATAGAACACAGCCATTTTAAGCTTAAAAACACTGGTGCTACATTCTCTTCTACAAAATTCTGAAGGAATAATCCCCTTTATTTAATACTTAATTGCTATAAGACATAGTTGCAATTCTCAAAATGCCCATTATAGATGTTTTTTAATCTTTTGAGATAATTATAGATTCATGTGTAGTTGTAATAAATAATAGAGACCCCATATGCCCTTCACTTAGTTTCCCGTTTCAATGGTAACCTCTTATATAACTGCAGTGCAGTATCATCACCAGAAACTGACATTGATACAATCCACGGATCCATTCAGATATCACCAGTTATACATTCAGGAGTGTTTGTATTCTTTAAATGCAGTTTTATAACCCGTGAAGATTCTCATGAATACCAACACAGTCAAGATGCAGAATATTTCTGTTATAAGAACCCCTTGTGCCACTCTTCAACAGCCTAACCACCTACCTCTTCCCCTTTTCCTGACCCCAGGAGCCACTCATCTCTTTTTTCATCTTTATAATTTTGTCATTTCAAGAATATTATATAAATGGAATAAAAAACTGTATGACCTTTTGAACCTGGCCTTTTCAGCACAGCTCAACTTCCTTGAGCTCCTCCATCCAGCGTGTTTTGGGTCTGTAGCTGGCTCTTCCATCACTGAACACCGTTCCCTGTGATGGTTGGTGTAACCAGCCATCCTTCTTGTAAATTGTCTGAAGTGGTTAAGGAAACCAGTGAATGGAAATGCCCAAAGGACCAGCTCCTTTAAACTTACTATGGAGATCGCTATATCTCTTTATTCTCTCCTATTTTGTGAAGTTGTGGAAGGTCTGGAAGTTGTCCTAAAAATCTCTTACCATGGTGAACAGAAACAGCACACAATGATGAAAAATGAGGTATATCATGCCCCATTCAAGAGAAGGTATTGGTGACTTCATTCTGGTCTATTCCCAGGTCAGCAAATGCATTTCACTTGCAGTAAAAAATTATGGGTGAGTAGTAGTGGCTGTATGGAGGGCAGGGATGGGAAGGGGTCGGAGGGTGACTGCAGGTGCAGCAGCAACAGATCGTAGTAGATTCTCACTGTCTGCCACAGGTGCTGGTGGAAACAGTGCCACATCTGTGCCAGGTGTTTGTCAGCAGTGGTGTTGAGACATCAACTGGAAGGTCAGTGCCTAGCACTAAGTGTGTTAAGTGTGTCTGAACAATGTTTAGATAAAAACACCTGATCAGGGCGTCTTTAGCACTGTTCAGGCAAGAAGCTTCCAGTAGCGTAAAGGATGCCTCTGGCAAATTCTCCTTCATTGCAATCTCCTGAAGACCTTTTATTCAGAATCTAGACCTAAAATATCCCAGGTTGAGAGAAAAAAATCACTGCGCAAAGGAACTAGAAGTTTTCCTTTTTTTCCCTAATATTTGAATGTTTAGTAAGTGATAAGCAGGGTGCTAATGCATTTTACATACATTACTTCATGAATTCTCACCCAGCCCTGGGATGTTGTTTCCTATTAACCTCCCCATTTATAGATGAGGACTGAGGTGTGAAGAAATTCAGAAGCCCACCCAAGCTAGGAAAGAAAAGCCTTTGTCTGTTTCCATTGCTTTTCTTGCCCCCTGATCTCTACTTTCTTATTGTATGTTAAAAAGGTGGAGAAGGCTAGGGCTGGGGTTATGGCTCAGTGGTAGAACGCTAGCCTAGCATGTGTGAGGCACTGGGTTTGATTCTCAGCACCATGTGTAAATAAATAAAATAAAGGTTTATCAACAACAACAACAAAAAAAAAGGTGGAGAGGGCTGAGGCAGGAGGATTGCAAATTCAAAGCCAGGCTAAGCAATTTAGCGAGACCCTAAGAAACTTAGGGAGGCCCTGTCTCTAAATAAAATATAAAAAGTGCTTAATATGATTAAGCACTGCTGGGTTCAATCCCCAGTATCCCCATTTCCCCCCAAAAAAGTGGAGTTATGCTTTATATAGGAATCTCTAGTTGAGTCTGGGTTGTCCGGTCACATCACAATGTTAGAACTGCTGAAAAAGAAGTACATGTAATTTGTAAGCATCTATAGGGTGAGAAAGTATGTTCATGATAACAGCAACAGGTCTAATCAACTGGAACAAGTTTTCCAAGGAGGCCTACAAGGGAGTGGAAAGAAATAGTTTTGAGGATGAAGGGTTAGGAGATGTAGAGATGTAAAATCCTACATTTTAGAAAAAATACTGTATCCATCTTTTTCTTTCACATAGCATTTTAATTCCTTTTAGACCATCTCATGAATAATCTCTGTTCTTGTTTCTATAATTAATAGCTATAATTTTATCAATTTATACTCACATTACACTTTATATTTTCAAGTTGTGAAGAATGATTAACACACTCTAAATAAGCAACCGTGGGTACAAGACCTCACTTCTCATAATGTTACCAGGAAGCTTGAATGTTTATCAAAATATTTATTATATTCTTTAAGAGTATTATTAGATAAATATTCTTTAAAATATATTGATGTCTCTCAAATTTAAACAGAAGAAAAGGAAACCAAAATACGTAAGAAATTAAGACAAAGTCATTTCAAGTGGTCTAGCAAATGAGGACCAGCATTGCATGTCAGCTAAATGACTAGAAATGGCCCTTATAAGGGAACTGTGTGCCTGACCAGCCACATGTCTTGGTAAATGCTATGTGCCAACGGACACAATCAACCCATGGAAAAAGTGAGCAGCACAGTGCACAAACAGGACCTCTCATGCAATAAAAAATAGTGCAGCCACTTTGGAAGAACTTTTGTCAGTTCCTTGTAGAACCAAACATGCTTTCACCATTCGATCCAGCAATTGTGATCCTGGGCATTTACCTACATAATTTGAAAACCACATGCATATACCACTGGCACATGGATGTTATAGCAGCTTTGTTCATAATTGCCTAGACTTGGAAGCAACCATAATGTCCTTTGTAGGTGAATGAATAAATAAACTAGTACATCCAGACATGAAACTTTTTTCAGTTCTAAGAATAAATGAGCTATCAAGCCATGAAAAGACATGGAAGAAATTTCAGTGTATACTACTAAGTAAAAGAACACAATCTGAAAAGGTTCTATACTGCATGATTACAATTGTTTGAGAATTTGGGAGAGGCAAAACTATAGACAATATGAATATCAGTGGTTGCCAGGGGGCAAGGAGCAAGGAATCATGAATAGGCAGAGTGTATATTTTTACAGTAGTAAACCTACTCTGTGTTCTTCTGTGATGGTGGATAAATGTCATGTATATATTTGTCAAAACCCACAGAAAATACAACACCAAAAATGAACACTACAGACTCTAGGAGGTAATGATGTGTCAGGGTAGGTTCACCAGTGGTAAAAAAATGTACCATTCTGGTTCAGGATTTTGATAATGGGAGAGGTTATATGTGTAGGCTGGGGCAAGAGGCATATGAGAAATCTCTGTCCTTTTTGCTCAATTTTGCTATGAACTAAAAAACTGGTTTAATAAAATAAAATCTATTAACAACAAAAACAACAATCCATCAGAGAGGGAAAAAAAAGAGTGAACGGAGTAGGAAAAGAAGGTACCTTATGAAAACAAGGGTCAGAGCTGGGCACAGTGGCACATGCCTCAGGAGGCTGATACAGGAGGATCCTAAGTTCAAAGCCAGCCTCAGCAACAACAAGGCACTAAGCAACTCAGTGAGACCTGTCTCTAAATAAATTACAAAACAGAGGGCTGGGTATGTGGCTCAGTGGTTGAGTGTCCCTGAATTCTATGCCTGGTACCCCACCCTCCCCAAAATAAAGAAAACAGGGGTCAGAAAGATTTATCACCTGAGGAAATAATCATTTTAACAGTTTTGTGTTGAATTTAAGAATCAGATTTTTTTTTTTGTCTAAATGAGGTATAATTATCTGAAAAAAACTTTTATTAACAATTGGATCCAGATTCATTGAAAAGAGTTATCTGGCATTGCTGGGAAAAGATTTGATCAGCTATTTCTGGCCTTTGGTTCCAAATCCATAATGTGGAAGAAGGCTGTGGATAGAGGGTAAGTCAGAGAACTCTTTTCCCTCCAGAAACAATGTTGAATCCATCAGAAACTTAGAGAAAGGTGAACACATAAGATTTCAATTTTACTATGAATGCATGATATAAAAATGTCTCCATTCCCCTAAAAATATTTTATAACAAATTTTACTTCTCTCACTAATATAGAAGCTGTGATAAGAATGGAGTTTTTGTTGGGGTAGTTTGAAAGGAGGACAAGTAGGTCACTGTCATCTGTGTAACAGAAATAGAATATATCCCTCATTTTAAGAAATTCTGGTAGAACACCATAAAACCAATAACAAATAAAAATAATTTCCTAACGTGTCCACCAATATTTTGGTGACTTACTATAGGACTGTCAATTAAACAAATGGATGTAGGCAGATTCTAGTTGTTCCTAGAAACTTATAAGGAGCATAGATTTGATTCTGTTTTCAAACAGGTCAGGATTACCCAGTAAGTCATCTATGCTTTTTCTTGGGACATCAAAAATCAGAAAATTTAATGAATGACATTTTTCAAAAAAAGTATGGGGCTGGGGATGTGGCTCAAGCGGTAGCGCGCTCGCTTGGCATTTGCAGGGCGCTGGGTTCGATCCTCAGCACCACATAAAAATAAAATAAAGATGTTGTGTCCACCGAAAACTAAAAATAAAAAAATTCTCCCTCTCTCTCTCTCTCTCTTTTTAAAAAAAAAAAGTATGGAAAAATTTGAAATTTGCTAGACTTGCTTTTCCTTATTTGACCCAAGGATGTCATTTCTATTTTGAATTAGATATGGTGGTGGTAGAGAATGCCAAAATCTTTTCTCTACTGAGGCTCCTTTGAGATCCTGTCCTGAAGTAATTTAAAATCCTGAGGAGGCAACACATACACACAGGAAACAACACAAAGCATCCTATCATCTTGGGGCTGATTGCTTCCCGTTTATATGTAAAAGAAATTTTTACAAAAGTTACTGGATAATGACTTCAGAGTTTTAAAAATGAGGTGAGACTAAGTTCCAAAGTATTGAGTTGGACCTTGATATTTGGAAGTAGAATTGGAAATTTCATAGCCATGGAAGGTTTAAATAGCCAGACATTTCTATCACATCTGAAGAGGATTCATTAAATGAGTACTTACAGATAACATTGTCAAACACCCTTTTTGTTGAGCTCTAGGGGCTGGGGTCCATTAGGCAGAAAGGGACAGGCATCAGGAGAGTGTTTGTCATGGTGATTGGGTTTTCACCACAGGCATCTGCTAGAGGCCAGATGTTGAGGAGACATAAAGTTCCTTCACAAATGCAGGAGCCACCAGGAAAACCAATCTCAGTGGAATTTGTGGCCCAGAAAGATCAACAGTTTGAATCTGCTTTACAGACTCTTGCCCTTCTAGAAGATACAGTGTTTAGGGAACTTGTTTGTTTTGAAAAAAAGAAGAGAAATTGGGGTTAAGTACAGAGGACATTTTTGTACCCGAATGATTTAAGAAAACAAAGTCAAAAATAGGCAGTTCTTAGCCTCTTCAGCAAACATTAAATTAATTCATTCTGTTTCCTTCTAGTCCTGAGAAATCCCTGAACCCTTCACCTTCTCTTAACTCTAAACCCTGTTTAAAAAAAAAAAAGGAGTTACTATGTAGGTATGAGAAATCTCAATGAAGAAAATTAATGCTGACATATTTAACAAAACTTAAAATATAATTTAATAGTAGTTAAAGCAAGTCTGTGTTTTCTGTTAGAAAAAATTAAGAAAAAAAAAAGAAGAAGAAGAAATTCTGCTTCTGTTTCTTATTAGCTAGAAGCTTTCTTTCTTTCTTTTTTTATGTCACATTTCTACCGAAATTTACAAAGTTACATAACCAGGGCAGCAGCATGTTCCCCTCATTTAAAAATGTATAGAACTAGTAATAACAATAAAATTCCATCAAAGAAAATACTCAACTAAGAATCTATTTTAATAGTTTGCAAAGAATCAGACCCAAATTAAAAGTGAAATCAAAAGGGCAGCAAGAATGAGGCATTGTGAGGCTTAACTGCATTGTTAGCGGCAGTTGGGGTTTTCTAGATCACAGACCTAGTAAAATGGAAAAAACAGGAAGACTAACTAGAATGAGTGAAACATTAACTCTCTTCAGTTAACTCATTTCTTTATTGTAAAAATCAAATTACCATATATATTACACTGAATACATCTCTGCCTTAGAGCACATGGTCTCACATATTAGCAAATCTTGCATATTAACAAATATGTCCTTCATGGGAGGTTGGAACACCATTGCTCCACTCTTCTTCAATAGTTCCGTGAAGGAGGGGAGGTTCTGATTTGTTCACCTTTGCAGGTAGAGATGCTGAAGGAGAACTATGGCCAGAGCCTTCTCAGAGACTCTTCAGTGAGTTAGGGGCAACTTGGACTAGGAAGCATCAGTATTTGCATAATATTTAACTACTGTGCTACTCTGTTCTCATGTGCAAAAGGGACAAATGCAGTTGCAGTGATCCAACTTTTCTTGATGATAATAATAGATGATCTCCTAGCAACATTCCTAATCAAAGAATAAAAATGCAACCCTGTTGGAAGTTTAATAATTGAAGTTAATACAAAGAAGATCTAAACAACAAACAGAATAAAAATGATAGTACTTGAAACTCTCAGCAGATTTCATTTGTGAGTTCAAGGGCTAGTATTATAATCCAGATGAAGTATTACCCCAATTTTGTTGCTATGTCTTTTTAATGAAAGGAAGTTCAAAAATTAAAAATGTGTGCAATAGGGTTTCTAGACAAAGGTTAAATAAAAAAGATGTCTTTATTTTTGGGAGAAGATTTAGGGAAAACATCACTAAGCTTTACAAAGGTTTTTCTCTTCCTTCACCTCTCTTTCTTTTCTGCAGTCTCCATTTTCCTTACCCTTTTTGAAGATGATTAACAGAAGAACAGAACAAGAAAGCAGGGATTGCTTTTATCTTAAAAGGAAGTAATGTGATCAATTTCACAGGGTGATTGTTTCACTCTCAGAATGATGATTCCCTGGCATTTGTTAAGGTAAAAGCAATAAAAATTAAGAGTATTCTAGAATATCCACATAAGCACTGGGAGCGTAGGAACCTAGCTATTCCAGGATTAAACAGTGAGCCTAATTCTAATTTGTTATGGACACAGGTTTCCAACATATATCAAGAGCCCCAAAGAAAGTGATACAAACAAGGCAGGGGTTGTATTATTAGAAATCTGATTTATCCTGTCCAAAAAATAAACTAACTGAAATAAAAAGTTCAGTTGATGGGCTCAATGGCAGGGAATAAGTGAAATGGAAAATAGAACAATGGAAATCACTAAATTTGAAAAAAATGTGGAAGAAAAACAAAGATTGATTCAGGAAGCATTTGAAGATTCAAAATTGCATTACAAAGAAAATAAAAAGTGTCCACAACTGTACGACTGAGAACATCATCATTAGCATGTTGCTGCATTTCATTCCTGTCTGTGTCAATCTATTTAATATTTGAAAAATCAAAATTGGGATCACATTATACTTTTTTTTTTTTTTTAAAAAAAACTTGTATCTTTGGGCAACATATGATGTTAAATAATCTCCAAGGACATTGATTTCAAAATCGTCATGATATTTTCTTTTAAAAGTATTTATCCTGTGCCAGGTGATAGACAAAGTATAATGATGGATTAGTTCATGGAACCATGAGGAGAGCCCAAGGCCACTGTTGATGTTATCCTTTAAATTTATTTATTTATTTTTAATTTTTGGAGATAAGATGAGATTGAGTAAATTCGCCAAAGCCAAGGAATTATTGGGCTATAATTTGAAGGGATTTTTGTCTAATTCTAATGCCATTATTCTTCAGGATTATAATAGACACCTTTACAAGAAAAATGTAAATGATTCAAATAAAATGTCAAGACTTTTTTAAAAAAAGAAAAAGAATTTACCAAATCTGAAAATAAAGTGAACAGACTGAGCAAAAACATGAATAGAGCTATAAGGACACATGGGTCTATAACAAGAGAGCTCTTATTTGTGTCCCCGAAGACTCAGAAGAAGAGGTAAATGAAGGCTTGGCTGTAAAAGTGCTCAAAGAAAAAAAAAATCTGAAAATTTTCCAGATTTGACAAGAGACATAATCTTCAGACTCAAGAAGATGAGAAAACTATAAAGAGAATGAACCCAAAGAAATCTACAGTGATACACATTATAGCACTTCTTAAAACTAAATGAATAGAACAAATATTTAAAGGAAACCAGAAAAACATGACATCATATTCACAATAGAAAAGTAATTCTAATGACAGCGTATTTCTCATCAGATACCAGGGAGGTTAGAGGAAAGTGGCACAATATGTTTAAGTCCTAAAACTAACCAATCAACAACAAAAACCCTCCATCAACCTAGAATACAGTACTCAGGGAAAATATGCAGAAATAATATGCAGAAATAAAGGAAAATCAAGAAAGACATTCTCGGATGAGGAAAACAGAGAATTCATCACCCAGCCAACCTGTTCTAAAAGAATGTCTTTAAAAAGTGAGCTATGATAGAAGAACGAACATGAAAAGAAGAGAAATACATGATAAGCAAAAACACAGGCATATATTGTCTCTTAAGTTTTATAAATGATTTTTGATGGTTGAAACAAAAATTATAATATTGTCTGATGTGGTTCTAAAGCCAGATAGAAGGGGTATCAGAAAGCATACAGAAGGGATACAACAATATCCTAAATGGGAGAGGGTAAAGAGACAAAGAGAAGTAAAATTTCTATGCTTCACTCAAAGTAGTAACCAATGACATCAGTATACTGTGGTAAGTTATGTATACATAATGTAATAACTAGAGAAGCCACTAGAAAAGCTATATGAAAGATACACTTAAAATAGAGTTCTAAAAACATCATCTTATAAAAAGTGTAAAAGTAATAACCATTAGGAAGGCAGGAAAAAGAAAACAAATGCAAAAACAGAATAACCAAGAAATGGCACATGTAAATCTTAACACTTCAATAATTACATTAAATACAGATGGCCTAAACATATCAACTAAAAGAACAGAGGTTGACCAACTGGATTAAAACTATTACCCATTTATATGCTGTATACAAGAAACTCACTTCTAATATAATGACAGATCACAGATCAAAAGTAAAAATATGGAAAAAGATATATTATGCAAACACTAGTCAAAGAAAAGCAGGAGTGACTTTATTATTACATTTATCATTATATTTATTTATTATATCATTCATTATATTTGTTTATTATGTTGTATTTTACTATATTTATTATACTATATTTATTATAATGTAGGCATAAGAACAAGAAAAATTACTAGAGACATGGAACAAAACTATACAATGATAAAAGGCACATTAGTGATCTTAAATGTGTATACAGAAAACCACAAAGCTGCATATATGTGATGCAAAAATTGGTGAAAATGAAAGAAGAAGACAAACCCATAATTATAGTGGGAGACTTCAGCACCTTTCTGCCAACAATTGATAGAACAATTGAAGAGAAAGCAAGCAAGTTCTTTCAGCAGAAACTCTGGAGGAAATATTAGACTTGGAATTGCTCTAATACAGACTCTTCGGTAGGTATGAAACTTGGAAATCAGTGGATACCTATACAAAATTAAGGCTCGTTTTTATTTTTCTGGAAGCAGCACTGCCCCTAGGGGAAGGGCACAAAAAGTCACTTGCTTTCTCAAGGTCTTTTTTTTTTTAAAGCTGCAGATCCAACCCAACATCACCTTATATACTAGACCCATACTTTGCAGAGGAAATGTTCTGACACACCACATCACAACACTAAAATCTCAGACTCCATAAGAGAAAGCATAAAAGATGTTACACTGAAGAAAAATATAAGGACAAGGGATCAAAGTCTCAGGGATGCAGTGTTCTCCTCAAAATAAACAGACAATCAAAGGCATAAACAGAACAAAATAAACAAAATCATGGCTCAGAATGCAAGAAGCACCATGGGAAAGGATGTGTGTGCAGTGATTGAAAGAAGGGACATTCCAGGCAGGATATAAAATCATCCTGTGACCAGAAGTGACAGGGCAGGAAGTAGAGCCCAGTGGGCACAAAAGATTATGACAATGCAAGAAAGCAGAGGTGCAATTAGAAGGTGGTTTGGGGGAAGGTTTGCACCTTGGAATACTGCTTGAGCTTACTGCAACGAAAAGAGTAAGCATTTATAAGGCATATTCTTCATGTTTGGGGGTACACTAAGCCTGCCATCAGGTTATACTATTAAAACTTTTGTGAAAAACATGAAGTAAGGCAAATTCAGGGCACGGCAGTGGTGGTGTCAGGAAATCATCAAATATCAAGGAAGGACCCTGCATACATAGAATCATCTGTCCTACTTTCTGCATAATATTCATTGGCACAGAATTTGGCTGCAGGGAATCAGGTTTCTTTCCCTACTTCATAAGCCTCCCAGTCTCTTAATGTTCTCTGTTAACTAAGTTTATTATTACATTATTATACTTTTTTTAAGATTACTGTCACATTTCAGAAATTCTTAAGTACACTAGCATGGAAATTCTTGAAAATAGTCACCTGGGGAAAGAAGTTCCCACAGTAATGCATTGGATTGAGTGGTTCTGGCTCATGGAGAAAACCTTGTGAATACTTAGAGCACTTTAAATGTACACATTTGCCTTCAGGGTCAGTGAGCTTCTTGGAACTGGAGGAATTTTAACAGTTGTTGTAGAAGAAATATCTGTGTCTTAGGAGGTGGAGAGATGACTTCTGAAGTCCCTTCTCCCTTACGTATTCAGAGATTTCTTATCTTTAAGGAACTTAACTTGGTTTGTGTAGGTACTGGGCAATACAAACAGCATCTTCTAGGCATTTTCCAATTTTAAGGGCTATACCTGATGCTAAGTTACATTCAGTCTAACTCAAATGTTTTCTTTTTAACACCTATGCTAAATGCTAGGTATTGGAGATATGGAGATTATTGAGATATAATTCATAAATTTAAAAAGCTTATAGTTTAATTGGAAGCAGATACTCAAACAACAGTTTCACTTTAATCTGACAAGCCTCTGTTACTATGTGAGAGACAATTAAGAGACCACACAACAAAGCAGGACTCCAGGCATTCTACTTACTAATTTATCTCTGATACATTTCTTGGGATTATTTGGTCTCCTCTAGGGGCCAGACTCCTCTTTAGCAAGAAAGTCCCAAGTCTACCCAAGAAAGATTTTAGTTCAACATGTCTTCCAAACATTAACACTTACTAACCAAAGATAAAGCTGTGCAACAAAAGTTTATTGAGCACTTACTATACTTTGATTACTATACTATGAGGTTTGTAATTAAAGGAAATTTTCTCCTTTCCGGGTTCTAAAGTCAGTGGAGCAGACAGGAGCCAACTATGCAAAAAAAACGCAATATCATGTGACCAAATGATATGCAGAAGAAAGCACTAAATGGGAAATAGGAAGGAAATAAATGAGAAATAGGACACCTTCACCAAGAATGACATCACAAGGGTTTTTTCTTTCATTCACTTTAAAAAGTGTTATTTAGATTCAGAGAAATAAATGTATTTAATTATGAACTGAGAAGCTTTGGATCTTTATGAAAATAAAAAGTAGAATCATCAGTTTTGGCAAAGGTAAAATAGTCCATACCAGCAGCTGACAAATTTGATTGTACATACGAAAAAAACTAAGAAACTTGGTGCACTGAAGTTATGGGGGTTCACTTGCCAAGATTCAGCAGAGTGTGTTAATCTGAGTTTATAAAGACCGCTTCTGAGGACTCTAGTACAAGTGGTCCCTGGACCACACTTTGAGACCATGTATTTTAACTCTCCCATAAGAAAGAGCTGATGGCTTCTCTATTGCACAAATTCGTCTTCTGATTTCATCAGAATCGCTAAGGCTTTTCTGTTATACCATTACAGCTGGGTACCTTATCCGAGGAAGCGCATATTTTGATGTACTTTCAAACATTTCTGTTTCGCCTTCTTGTTGATAAATAATTTTTAGACAGAGTCCAAAAAGCCATCTGTACCTCATATACTTATGAGGCAGCTGATGTTGAACCTATTAGGCACTTGATATATTAAAGAGTTTTATAAATATGTGTGGAATTAAGTCACTCCGCAATTTGTATTTTTGCACAATTCTGAATTTAAGTTGGGTTTGCTTTAAAGCAACAAATACCTGTAGATAATATATATTTCTTTCTTTATAGCACAACTGGTTGCCACTCTGGTAAAATTAACAAAGATTTAAGGATTTAAAAATGAAATCTCATGGCTGATTTATATGAAGGTGATCATAGATCGTTCAAGGTGGATGATCTTTTCAGTTTTGTTCATGCACTGATGACTCCAAATCCTTTCTATCTCTTTGGCTGGAAGGAGTTAATTGTTTTTTCAATGGACATAAATTGGCAAAGCCCTTTAGGAAAAAAATCATCTTCAGCCTGTGAAGTGTCTTTTTCCCTCACTTAATCAAAAACTCAGAGCCAAATGCCTTTCCTGAGGTCACCCAGGGAACAATGACTCTCCATTCATATTTGTAGCTGGGACCTGACCCATTTTCATACAGTGTCCCTGGAAGGGATGCTGAACAGTACTGTCCTTCTACCTTCACTTGCCAGTTCATCTGGCCAGTTCCCCCAAGGAAAAAAATACCTCAGAGCATAGCCATTCATTTTCAAAGGCCACATCACACAACAAGTGATGTTTTGTATTTTCTACCCCGTTACTATTTTGTCTCCTTATTCTCACTCAGAATCTATGAGCCTTTTTAAAATCATCATGAACTTTTCCCAGGTTTTCAGATATGTCACAATCTCTTTTACCAGTCCCAAGAGCTGCAAGAATATAAAGAGCATCAAATAGACTTTGGGAGACCTGAATTCTGACTCTATGAAGTGAGAGATTTAGACTCTATTTTCTTCTTCTCTGAGTATAATTCAATGTTTCTTCCTGCTCCCCATTTTGGCATAATTTTCCTTGCACCAAAGTAGTTGGGTACCTAGCTTTGTCTCTACTGAGACACCTACGATGGGCCATGCTGTAGCTCTTCCAGATGCTTCCTGTTCACCAGGTCCCCAGGCCTGTCATGAGCTCCCTACACAATGAGAAAGGCCGTGACCTGTCCTGTATCTTTCATGGTGAAGAAGCAGAATTTGATAAAAGTCCCTGGTGCTTTTTAATGGTGAAGTATTAAATAAGTTAATATCAACCTTACATTTAATATCATGTATTACTAAGGCAATCATTCTTTAGTCTTCCACAGGGAACACAAACTAAAACCACTTATGTGGAATTTTCTAATGAAGAGTGCATAACAACTCCTCTTGAGCTGAGTGAAGGATGTGCCAGGCAAAGCATTTTAAACAGAAGAGAATGTATGGACCGTAAAATGGAGTTTGATCATGAATCGTTTTTATTTATTCTTTGAGTCAAGACTAGCAGAGCCTTTTAGGAAATACCTAATTAGCAGTTATTGTGTATAATTAAATGTAATGAGAACTATATTTTATAATAATTTAAATAACAATAGATCATTTGAGATCCTACTATTAACAAAGCATAGTTTTATATATTTTGTGGCTATATTTCCTTAAATCCTTTCATCAGTACTTTGAGGTCTCCTGTTAGTGTGCCTATTTATATGCAAGGAAAGAGAGACTAAGAATTTGCCTAGGCTCAAATAACTAGGAACTGTTCAAGCTGGAATTTAAACATATACAATCTGAGGGCAGAGTGTTTACTCTTAAATCACCGTGCGACGCTGCCTTAGTGAACCAATAGGCAATTTAAATACTTGGGACTTTATTGGTCTACAGTGACGAGTGAACAGGACAACCCTTGCTCTCATGTCTCAGAGGGTGTCAGTACAACAGGAGGCCTTCTGTTCTGACCACGGATGAAACAAGTGGTTTTGACAATCATTCTCCAAATTTCTCCATACATTTCCTTAAGCTTTTGGTATAGTGCGATGGCTTCTTACAGATTAGAGCAGAGAGAGCCTAACAGATAAAGAAATAAATACATTTTAACATAAAACTTACACATAGCTGATTATTAGTTACAATGGCTCATTTTTTTATGCCTGTGTTTGCTGTCATGATTTTATACTGTATGCATAAAGCTATATATTCCACTAGTAAACCTGCAATTAAGGATTTCAAAGTGCTTCATAAAAGGCACTGTGTAGTAGTAACCCATGGATCACTTTTATTGAATACATACTATTTGCTATGATACTGGAGATAAGAATGGTTAAGAAATGAATTCCTGTCAAATTAGGAAAAATACCCAATTATATAAATAAATAATTACGGTGAATCACAACATTGGATGGTTTTATTCAGGTCATTTTTACACAGGCACTATGCTGAGTACTAAAGTCATAGTAATAAACAAAATTCTTTCTGTGTATGGGAAGAGAGATGGTGAACAAATAACGTATGTTGTGTTCAGGTGGCGAGAAGTACTATGGATGGGGAAAAAGCAGATTCAGGTGGATTGTGTGGTTTGAAGTGATGTTTGCTTTTTTGTGCTAACACTTTAGAAAGACCTAAGAGATAGGTCACCTAACAGAGATGACAACTTAGCAGAGACTTGAAGTAAGGGAACGGACAATATGGTTATCAAGGGAAGAGGGTTTCGGAAAGTGCAAAGATTCTGAGATAGGTACGTGCTTGAAGGGGTACAGGAAACAAGAGCCCTCATAGGCTCAGAGAAAAGTAGAGAGGAGGTCAGAGAGACAGTGGGGCCTTACTGTCTAAGTATTAGCTCTTAGGCAGTTAATAGTAGTGAGGATTTTTCTGAGTGAAATGAAAACCCATTTAAGAGTTGTGACATGGTCTTCTTTCTGTTTTAAAAGGATCACCTATCATGTAGAAAAATCCATACAAATGGGGCTAAGATGGAAACAGAAAAGATTATTTGGAAGTTATTAAAAGAAACAAGCTAAGAGCATAATGCAGCTATAAAAGGGTGAGAGCTTTTTAGATGACCAAGAGTGACTGTATTTGGGATATATTCTGACCTGAGAGATGATTAGATGGTTGGTAGATGGGATGTGGTACAGGAGAAATGGAGAGGATAGGATGACTCAAAATTTTTCGGTTAGAGCCATTGGACTTACAAAATTGGCATTTACTAAGATGGCCAGTTGTATTTGGGTGGAGTATTGCCAAAGAAGGCTTTGGAGGGGTAAATAACACTTGAACAAAATCTTGAGTAGGTATTGTAAAGTCAGGGAAGTTCATCCAGGGAGCATGAACAAGGAAGGTTATTTTTATCAGAATGAGTACCAGTAGCCAAGATGAGGGCATGTAAAAAATAAGAATGTTGTGGGATCATACAAGAAGTCTTTTAGAACTAGGACAAAGAGCATAAGACTGGGGAGTCAGCAGGGTCAGAGTAATGAGGAAGGAGCCTTTCATGTGCACTAATAAGCTTGGATTTTATTCTACAGGTGTCATGTCACATGAACAGAATTTAAGAACTAAGGTCTGAATGCATAGCTTTAAAGCTCTTCTCATAGGAATTCTGCCCTCTGGTATGTCTATCACTTTATAAAAGCTTAAAAAAAACAAATAAACAAAACTTCTGACAATTGGCATCCCCATGTCCACCATCTAATACCTGTTATCTTGTACCTTAATGTGTATCCCTGTAGACACTAACATAAAGGTCTGGGCCAGCACAAAATGGGTGAGACCATGCACATGTAGCCTTGGGAAGCATATAGGGTACTGACAAGGTGGGAGTATAGAGCAGTCACTTCCCTTCACATTAGCTTCTTAAACAAAAATAAGGGCTGGGGCTGTAGCTCAGCGGCAGAGCACTTGCCTAGCATGTGTGAGGCACTGGGTTTGATCCTCAGCACTACATAAAAATAAGCAAATAAAATAAAGGCATTCTGTCCATCTACAACTATGAAAAAATTTTTTAAAAAGAAAATAAAAAATAAGCATCAAGAACAGCAAAACATGTTAATCCTATCATCACACAGGTCGGGATGAAATGCCTGGAAAATACCTGGTCACAGATGTGTCTCTGCACAGTCAGTTTTATTTTGCTTGTAGATGCACCTCCCAGTCCTCTGCTTGCTGTTCTGGTATTTGTTTCACCATCAACAGATACCATGGATCCCCCACCCAGTCAGTTTGTGCAGTCAAGGGAATGGGGTGTGCTATGTTGCAGCTGGGCTCAGTCAGGACATTGGGTTTCTAGACAAGCCAGTCTTTGCCTCACTACCTACTCATAAGAAAAGATAGAATTTTAAAAAATGCATTAGTGCAGAGGGATGGGGTATGTGAGAATACTTTATAAGATGGGAGGTCTCTCATCATATAGTTAAAACTTACGAGTTATTTGCTCATATGTCTTATCTTCCTGAGCAGCTCATCAGCTCCTAATGGGAAGAACCTAATCTTTTTATCTCAGTGGTTCCTACATCAGTTCCTCATTAGCCCCATTTAAGAAGCTTTTTAAAGAAAAAAATTCCTAGTGCCTGGCCCATCCCAAATATTCTGACTCAGAATCTGCAGGGATGGGATGAAGAATAAAAGCTCCCAGGGGACTCAGGCGATCTGCCAGTTGGGGACCTAGTATTATACAACATTGGATGTCCCCTACCTCTTGATAATGGCCAGTACTGGTAGATGATAGTAATTTATAACTGATAACAGAGAAAGAGTAAAATATAAATGTTGCTTCAAGAGATAACTTATCTTTTTTTAAAAAAATTATTGGTTCTTTTTAGTTATACATGACAGCAGAATCTATTTTGATATAATTACATAAGCATGGAATATATCTTATTCTAGTTGCATATGCATAAGATTTTTACCCAGGGGTAATCAGATATTAAAAAAGATGTAACATCTTGAAAAAAGCATACTGATTTATAAATGTCAGCATGATATTTTGGATACAGTAGGTCTTAGTAGAGGAGCGATTCATAGAAACCAACCTGGAAGCTGGAATTGATCATCTGGACTTGAATGCTGTCTTCATGAATGAAGTAAAGTGCAAAAGAAGTCACAGAAAGAAAATTTCAAATATGTAACCTAGGACTAGACTGCGTCATTGCCTTTTCTACTTCTGTCTGCTTATGCAACACACACACACACACACACACACACAGAGAGAGAGAGAGAGAGAGAGAGAGAGAGAGAGAGACTGCATTTGTATTACTTTTCCAGATTGCTAAATAAATTAGTGCATCAAGTTCAGATTATTAATTGTTTGAGCACCTGCTATGTTCAAAACCTCATTTTACATAGAAAACAAGTCCCTGGACTCTTTCTCAAACAAGGATAAATACACTTGTCACTATAACTCAAATGAATGAACATAGCACCCATCGGTTAAAATCATCCCATGACCTCTTTCCTCTATGCACTTCACTTGCAAATGATCAGCCCCCCATGTGGTCAGAATCAGAAGCCAGGGAGGATAAAATTAGTTAATTTAAGTATCAGGGTTAGGTTGGATTAAAAAACAGAGGATGGTTATCAAAGCAAAAAATGAGAACATTACAAGAAATTGTTCAGAGCCAGTCTATGTAGAACAAACATTTTTAAAGGGGTTCTTTTACATGAGGAGGCCCTAGACATTTCTCTAGATTAATAGAGGATATTTAAAGACAAAAGTCTCTGCTATTAGACATGCTATGAGCTGAGAGGGGAAGAAGTTCAGGGGACACTAAGAAAGGATTTTATGCTGGATTTTGACATGGACCTTGAAGAATGGACAAAACATTAATAAGCAAAGATGGGAGGAGGGTGATCTCAACAGCAACTTGAGCTTCAGCTGGGAAAAACTACCAGGCTGGTGTCTAACAAGTAGGTAGTTATTTGAGACACTAGAGCTTGTCCCACCCACTGGCAGTTGCCCTTCTCAAACACACCCAGCGGCACCACTCCTGTGGCTGCCCTGCAGTCCTTGAAGTCGGCACCATGCAGCTTTCACTGCAGCCCTGAGCAGGCAGCAGTAGCTCTGCCTGGGGAAGAGGTGGAGAGGAAATAAGACCATAATTCTCCTTGTCTGGTTTGCAATGACTGAAGAATAATCCCCAGATCCAAAACTTCAGAGGCCACACAGCTAATTGGAAGTCATATTCCTTTAAGAACAGTCTGTACCTGGCTACCACCCATCCTTACCTACTCTGAGGGATCAGAAAAGAGAGGAGAGGAAGAGAAGACAAAGAAAAGGAGTAAAACTGCAAACAGTTTCATAAAATTTAAACAGATGAATTTTTGGAGCAAAAATGGTAAAGACAGAAAAGATTGGTCGAAGAGATTTTGGGATATGTATGCAAGGCTGGTGCAATAAGAAAAATGGTATCGATCCTCAATTGCTTACTGTGTGCTCAGGGGTCATAGTTCTTTAAATCCTTATCATGAGCTTCTGCTGATCTCCACTGTATAGGTGAAGGCACATAGGCTTGAAAAGGTGCATGACTTGAATAGTTTAATAAAGCTTTTAAGTGGTTGAGCCAGACTTTGAATCAAGGTTGCTGACTACAGAACACTATATTCCTAATGCCACCCCCCTCCCATCTTAATGGGATTAATTACCCAGGTTCAGTGATAGGAAGCTTCTTGGTGAAAATTTTTGTCTGAACGAAGAAAGGTTTTTCTATTCTTGCTCATCTTCAGCAATTCCAAACTGATACTATCTTAGCACCTCCCTTTCAAGAAGAGAAATATTAATGTTGACAGATTATCTCTTTTTCTGATCAATCCTGTGACTCCAGATGGATCTATTCTGAGTCCCATCTTCATATTTTTAGTGCGAATGCTTATTTTCTGACCTCTCACTGCAACATATAAATACATATTGGCCCACCTTGGATCTCTGCCCCTTCACTACCAGCTTCAGCCCACATATTTCTGGAAAGAAAGGTCCTAGAAACTCAATGAGCTGTACAGTGCTCTTGAGGTAATGATCAAACTGCTGCTGAAGCCTAGCTCTGTTGAAGCATGTCATGGATAACAAGCAAACTTGGCCTCTATCTGTCTTTCCAAGACACCTAAATGGCAGATCGTTTCTACTTCAGTTTAAAACATACACACTTATTTTAATTACTGTGAAGTTTGTCAGATTATAACCATGAATGAAAAACAAAGCTTTTGATATGATATTACCATGAAGTAAATATATACGTGGCATTAATAATTTAATGTGTGCAGAATTAAAAAATAAAGAGACATTAGAAATTAGACTGGCCCACTCTTTCTTTTTTATGTTGATGAAAACTAAGCCCCAGTGGCTTAGTAGGGACACACACTGCGCCAGGTACAGGATGTCAATCAATGTGAGTTATAGGATATACATTTACTAAATTAACTCTGTGCTAGGGATACTTAGGTTCAATTTTGAGGTTTTTGACTGTAATGATTCATTTCTATTTTTAAATTCTTGTGTATAATATACATTTATAATACATTTATACATATACATATAATACACAAGAATTTAAAAATATGTTGTTGGTGATGGACTTTTATTTATTTATATGATGGTGCTCCAGCCCCTTAAATGGTTCATTTCTAAAATAAGAGTTAAGTAGAGAGGATTTGAAGGTGCGTCTATAAATAAATGTAAAGCCAAATTGACTTTTGGGTTACATTTTACAAGTAAATGCAAGATCAAGGTTGAATGTAATCATAAATTCAAGTAAACATAAGAATGAAAAAGTTGACCAAATGGGTTTTGAAAATGAGCATTATGGATTGTAGTTAGGATCATAAGTAATTTTTTCATGAATAACAGAAGTCTCATGGCCAATTCAGACATGATCGAGTATAAGCCTCCTATCTTGTCTGTAACTTTTTCTAAATTCCCAAGAGACCCTTCATTCTAATCTTCATGAACCACAGATAGGCACAGGCCTTTTAATAAGGCCAAAATATTTGTCATATGGTCCTGACTATGTAGATCATGTGCTTTCCAAATGTTCTGTGAGTAGCAATTGTATAAACTCTTCTCTCAAAAGACATTTTTTAAAGCGTTGTACCTCTCAAAGCACCTGCTTGCCCACATTTTGACAAATTAAAAGGTTAAACCTATTTTGAAATGGAAGGACATTTAAAAATAATCACCCAGCACCACGGTTTGATGAAATAAAATAATATTTTCACACCCCAAATCAGAAAAATGAAATCTCTTAAATAAATGTCTTTAGTAAGGGCATTGACAATCATATAAATAACACCCATACACACAATATTATCTTAATTTTTATAATTTTATTATGAACAAAAATCAGTCTACAGACAGTAATGTGAAAACCACATCTATGGGCATCAAGGAGCCAGTGAATATCCTAAGAAGAGGAAGTGTCAGGAATAGATTTGCTGAAGAAAGACATGTCTGAGGACAAGACCACGAGCTAACAGGAGTGAAAGAACAGACTGAAAAATTCCCATTTTATTATCTTTGATCACTTTCCTTAAAGGATGAAAAGCAATCTTGTTTTTCTCACAGGTATGTACCATGTGTGCCTAATTAAAGCCTGATACTGTATATAATACAGAATTAATATTACATGATGCATAAAACATAATAAACAGAGATAAGCAACAGCAAGTTGGGGAGGGTGAAAGGGATGGGAAGGTTGGGAATGCTATGGTAGGGACCGGAGAGCCACTTGCCAAACAAGCCTCCTTTCTGGACACATGACTAAGTTCCATTTTCAACAGTCTCTGACAATTGGTGTGCTATGCTACACAGTGAAGTTCAAATGGAAATGAGGTGGAGTATCCTAAGCTGAGAGGCAGAGAACTGGATATGATTCTTCCCACTGTCTTTCTCCTTCTGCTAACTGAATATAGAGGCAGCCTGGTGCAGAGGATGCAGATCCTAGAGATTAAAGATGGGAAGAACTTGGATCTTTCAAAGACTGGCTGGGTGGCTCCTGTCTCCCTCCACCTGCACTGGACAGTTATGTGAATGAAGAAACACATCAAATTGGTTATGAGAAGTCACTCTAACATCTAGGTTTGCTTGCTGCATCAGCTAACATTACTCTAAAAATAATGCTTCTCATTTTTTCCCTAGGCTTAAGAATAAACTAGCCTTATTGACATATAATTCACATATTATTAGTGTATAATTCAGTGGTTTTAGTACATTCGTGGAGTTGTGAGCCCATCACCACTAATTCTGGAACATTTCAATCACTCCATAAAGAAACCAATTAGCAGTCTCTCTCCCTATTTACCCTCAACCCTCCCTGCCCTTGGTAACCACTAATCTACTCTCCATATGGATTTTCCTATTCTGAACATTTTCTATGCATGAAACAATGCACTGTGTAGTTTTCATGTTTAGCTTCTTTCAGTTGACTCAATGTTTTCAAGGTTCATCCATATCGTAACATGAATCAATGCTTTGTTCCTTTTCAGTGCTGAATAATATCACAGTGTGTGTATATATCACATTATACTTATCCATTCGATGACTGCCTTTTTTTTTTTTTTTTACTGCTATGACCAAAAGACCTGATAAGTATATAGGAGGAAAAGTTTATTTGGGGCTCACAGTTTTAGAAGTCTCTGTCCCCAAATGGCTGACTCTGTTGCTCTGGGCCTCCCAGGTGAGGCAGAACATCATGGCAGAAATGTGTGGAGGAGGAGGAAGGCAGCTAAGAACATAACAATCAGGAAGCAGAGAAAGACTAAGCTTACCAGGGACAACATATATACCTCCAGGGCATACCCCCAATGACCCACTTCCTCTAGTCACCTGCCTACTGCTAACACCCACTTATTCCATTCAAGTAGATTAAGGCACTGGTCAGGTCAAGCCTCCCATAATTCAATCATCTCACCTCTAAACTTTCTTGCATTGTTTCATGCCTGAGCTTTTGGGGCACACCTCCTACTTAAATCATAACAATGACTCATGTTTAAGCTTTTATTATCTTTGCTGCCGTCTTTTTAAAACATCCTAGTGTCACACTAAAGTGAAGACTCATTTAACTAGAGGATGCACATTAAAAGCCTTGAGGGTTACAAAAGTCCAAATTTTGCCAAATATTGTTAACTTAATCTTAAAGCATTCAGAAAACTTGAATCTACTGCGAAATCAATAATATACAGATTTCCTAAAATAAATTTAAAAAAAAAGAGGAAAGGACATGATTTCAAACCTTTTAATTCATGGGTTAAGGGAAAAAAAATAATGTCTTGCAGTCAAACAGCCTCAGAGCAGCTTCCCTGAGGATGTATTTCGGGGAGGAACCCAAGGAATTAAATTTAATGTCAACACGAAGCAATTAAACAGAAATTAGGTATTGCTGAATCAGGGAAAAAAGTTCATTAAAGGAATCAAGTCTCAGTGTTTTTCTAAAGATAAATCCCAGCTATTCTAAGAGCCATTAAATCTTAATGACAGAGCCAATTTGTTGGTGGTGTTTATAAATGAATTAGCATATTTCTGTAGCCCAGGAGTTTAGAATTGTGATCACTTTTCCATTTTAGAGAAATCAAATCTCTAAGAAGATTTACAAGATGGGGAAAAAATTGCCAAGATAAAAAACTAATTTTTTCTGTATTTGTCCTCTTTAGGTATTGGGAAGACCAAAGAAAGGATTTACCAAGAAAGGACTGACGCTGTAGACATTCACTACAAACCAAGAGCTATTTGGATATTTACACTATTATCCGACAGTTATCCAGCACCCCATGTCTGCAGGCTAGGAATACAGAGATCCAGAGATGTAGGCTTGATAATTACAACAGAATGTAGAAAGACTTACATGAATTAAGAGGAAACTTGGAGAAAACAACTAGTTTTTACAGATTTTCTTATCTCAGTGGAAGATATTTTGTGCTGAGTCTTTAGAGATGAATACATTTGCTATGTGAGAATGGGAGCAAGGAAATTCTGGGCAGTGATAATGGGATGTACACAGACTTGGGGGCCATCTATGTAGGTGTAGGAAAAGGAGCTATGGACCACAGAATCATGGGGAAATGAAAAAGAGGTTGAAAACTAGTTTGAGATCAGCTTATGAAACAACTCATTTGGCAAGCTTATGAGTTTAGATTTTGTTCCATAGACACAAGAGATCTAGCAGATTTTAAAAAAAATAACTACACTATTTGACTACTTTAAAATTCCTTGAAAACATATACATAAGAAAGAATAACCTAAAAATCACCATATATAAATCACCATTCAACAGTTGTCAAGATTTTGCCACTTTTGATTTATTTAAAAGAGTGATTTTTAAAGCAATCTTCTCAACCTATTTCATTTCATCCCTATATTTCTACATATGGATGTGTTCTTATCTAACCACAATCCATTTTCACAGCTAAGTTATAAATATTTTGTTGGTACTATTTAACCAAGTCTACATTTAAAGTCTTTAGTTATCTCATAAATATCCATGTTATAGTATGTTTGCTCAGCTCAGGACCTCAATTAGTTGCACTAGATTATAATGATTCCTAGAGATCTTAATTTATAGCACCTCCTCTTTACCCAGAATCATATATTCCCACACCACTGACTTACTCAAAGAACATGGCACAGGGCCATGGGGACTGTGTCCCATATTGCATTTGTCTTTTTGCTTGCTTCCCAGTTGGTATCATTTATTTTCTTCTTCTATCTGTAAAGAATAGTTTATTCTACAAGGACTAATTAAGGCAAGAATATGTCATGGGTGATATTCTATAGGTGATACTGCATTCCATTGAGAGACCCTTAACATCTGGTGAACCCACTCACAGTGATGCTAAAACCAATCCTGAGATTTGCTATCAAGAAGACAACTTTACTGGTACTGTGTGAAAGATGGACTATGGCAAAGCTAGGACACAGGTTGATGAGGCACTATAGTGTTTTAGGAGAGATGAAGTAGAAGCAATTTAAGGCAGAAATAGTAGAGAAACAGATTGTCAGATTAAAAAGTATTATGGAATAGAATTATTGGAACATTTGAGTTTATTACAAGTTTGATGGAAGATGGGAATCAGGGTGGGTGAGCTAGTGGTGAGGACAAAAGAACATTAAGTTCCATGACAACAGATGACTATGTGAATGTTGCTTAATATGAAACCCTTGATGGTTAGTACAGTGCTTGTCACATAGTAAGTATTCAATAAACATTTGTTAAATATATTTATCAATGGATAGATGGATAAATGGGTGGCACTGAAATTTCTAAAACAAAGAACTAGTTGGACGTTCACATTATTAAACAGAAATCAAATAGGGAGATAACATAGTACTTCTTTAAATTTGGTTTGCCTATAGAATATTTGTCTATTAATTATCAGTGCCTTGGGAAAATGCTTAATATTATAATGCATTTTCCATATTGTACAGCTTAAATATATATAGAAAAAGACAAAAGAACATAAATTTATTTCTTGGACTGCATATTTGGATTATGGTAATATAAGAGTCAGTTCTGTAAAATGTTTTGGCCTCAAGCCATAAAGGGGAAGTTTCAAAAAGTTCCTAGGATGATGGTAATTAGAGAATTTATACATGGCTACACATGGCATTTCATACAGTCAAGAGCTTTAAAAATAATAATAGATCAACAAAACCCAAGCTGATTCTTTGCAGAGATCAATAAAACATAAGCCTCTAGTAAGGCTAAGAAAAAAGATATTAATATCACAAACACAAGATGGAACATCACTATAGATTTAATGGACATGAAAAGGATAATAAAGAAATAGTATGAAACTCTATGTTTACAAATTTGATAATCAAGTTGAATTGACAAACCCTTAAAAGGCACGACCTGACAACATTTAAATAAGAAAAAACAGATCATTTGAAAAGGCCAGTATCTCTCAAATTAATCAATTTAATGATTAGTAACTTCTAAAAAAGAAGCACCCAGGATTCAATGAGTTTACCAGTGAATTGTACCAAATATTTAAGAAATAAATTATAATTAATTCTCTACCATCTCTTCTAGAAGTAAAAGTTTAGGAAATACTTCCTAACTAATTTATGAGGTCAGAATTACTCTAATAAAAAAATTCAAAGACATTATTAAAGAAAACTATAGATCAATATTTCTCTTGAACATAGATGCAAAAATTCTTAGTAATGTGTTAGCAAATTTAATACAACACTGTATAAAAAGAATTATACACCACATCTAACTGGGATTTACATTAAGTATGAAAGCCTGGTTTGATGTTTCAACATCAACTAAAGTAATCTGTTTAATCAACAGTCTAAAGGAAATCCACATGATCATATTCACAGATACAGAAAAAGAATCTGACAGAATTTGATGCAGAGTCATGATAAAAACTTCCAGTAAGTTAAGAATAGAGCATAACCTCCTCAACTTCATGAAGAATAGCTGCTACAACAACAACAACAACAACAAAACCAGCCAACAATACTTTAAGCTTAATGGTGATAAACTTGAAAGCTTTTCCCATTAAGATCAGGCTAAAAGCAAGGATGTCCCCTCTTGCCTTACCTTTCAGCATAGTATTGGAAATCCTTGCTACTGCAATAGGACAAGAAAAGGAAATAAAAGATATATAGATTGAGAAAGAAAATTTATCTGTGGAACCTTCATTCTTGAGCCCACTATTTGGAACCTATAGCCTCAGGTTCATATCACTTCAGGTTTAAGGTCAGGAAAACAAAACAAAACAAAAAAATTACTTCAGTATGTAGTGCCCACAAAAATTCCAAAAATTCATTTTTATTTGGCCAATTTGTATGACACATGCTATCTTGAGTCAGTTGATGTGGTTCTTTTATTTTTATAAGCATCACCATTTACTGTTCTGATTGGCTAAGTCTGTGCCACATGGGAAAGCGGCTAATATCCAAGGGAAATTTTGGATACTATTACTAGAAGAGAGTAAAAACATCTTAAAAAGGAAAAAAATAATAAAACATATTCTATTTTGTACTATGCTTTCACAACTACTTTGTTGTCATTATCATCCCAACATCACCACTGAAAAACTAAGACCAATCAAGTGGTGTGGTTACGACTAAAACTCAGAACTAACTCCCTCTTGACTGGTATTTCATTGGTGTACACTGTTCTGCATACTAGGATAAAAATTAATCAATCCCCAAATTAATGAGAACTCTTTAGAAAAAGTACCCTTTTTTTGGCTAGATAAAATAAAGGATTTTGGAATCAAATACATTAAAGTTTCCTTTTCAAAATTATCAGATGTTATTTCAAATGTTTCTGTTGGAGTGAGAACCAACTCCTAAGAAAGTTGATGGTCCCATGGAACAAAAAAATGGTTATTATTTACATCAATCTTGAAAAGGTCCTATGATGTAAATAGCAAATTAGCTGGCAGTGTGTTGAGGTGGGTTGCTTGCCACCAGAGAAATCACCCCAGTGTCTTTCTAAAAATAAAATTTATACAGTGTTTGTTCCAACATATTCTAGCTGAATGATTAATTTCTTTCCATAAGAGGAAGACATCAAAATCTTTTCTTCAGCCTAATGACTGGTTTGTGTTGAACCTAACTGAAAAATAAAGTATCTAGAATAAATTATTTAAAATAGAGTTTTCCTTTAGTAAAATAGTCTGGCAAATGGGAACAAGATGACTAGTTGAAATGCAGACTAGACTATTCCATTTCAGTATCTCCTGCTTTCTCCTAGAAGTACAGCATGTCAGAACTAGTAATTTTGGGTTGTTGTTATTATTGTTGTTTGACAAATTAGACTTTAAATTCTATGGGGGCAGAGACCATTCTCACTGTACTCACTACCTGGTACCTATACAAATAAGGTAAACAGAAATGTGTTGAAAAAATGAGGAAGCAAATGATTTATTTAAAGTCGAGTCTTCCAGTTTTTGAATTCCTCTGTAACATGTTATTTTCTGAAATTCTAAGCTCAATTTTCAGAGTGCTTTTCAACGTAACCTCCAATTTTAGAAATCTCTTGCCGTTTTGGTGCTATTTATGCTTTCTGCCCATACCCCTCCACCTGGATTTATTTCCTGCTTCATCATTTTCATGCATAGATCTTACTGTCCTCAACTGTGACTTCTGTAATGTCAGAAATCTCAGTTTGTCCTTTTTATATCCCCTATAACTTAAGATAGACTTCAAATACTTATATTTGAATTTTTACTAGTTTCTGATAACCTGGGTAGTTGGGGGAAAGATTTGAGCAAGAGTAATACAGTAAGTTGTATAAAACGTAAACAAAAAACAGGTCACAGGAAAAGGGAGCCCATGTAAATGGAAGAAAAAAGATAAATTATGTTGGATCAAGTAGATCAATATACTCTGGCAATAAATTTGATTCCCAAAAGGGAAACACCTGAATTACCAGTCGAACAACAGTTCATTGGCAGAAACATCTCTTTCCTGAATTAAACTGAAGCAGTGATTTATCAGAGGCTGTTGTAATCTAAAATTGACAGTGGTTAGATATTCCTGGTTTTGTATCTACTCTGCCTCTTTCCTGAAGGTGTGACTTTGAGTCACTGAAACTTTCCAGACCTCCATTTCTTCATTTGGAAAATGACGACTTTGACTACTATGCCCCACAGGGTTATTGTAAGAAGTGTTATTATTATACTAGATATATAATAAAAATAATAGCTAGTACTATGGCCTGCTCACTATACCCAGGCACTGGGCCAAGGGCTCTCTGTAATACCTCATTTCTCTCTCAATTCCTCCTTGTGATGTAGGAGATGGAAGCTCAGTGGGCTGGAGTGACTGGCATCTGTCCCACAGATAGTGACACTAGGACTCTTAGTGAGCATTCAATCATAATTAATTCCCTTCCTCTTTGAGTGGCCTGGTGAACATCTCCCACCATGAAATTTTAATAAAAGAGAATAATGAATGCAGCATGACTTCATACTTATATTGTTTCTGCTCAGGACTATAGGGCATCCTTGGACAGTATCTGGACCCATGTAGAGAGGAAATGGCAGGTGACACAGAAATATCAAGTCTTTTAAGAACTGCCAGTCAGATGCTGCATAATCACATTCTGGTCAACACCTGTGTATATGATGGTGGTTCCTTAGAATTTAATGGAGCTGAAAAATCCCTATTGCTTCGTATGCATCGCTCATATGTTTATGGTGATGTCAGTGTGAAAAAATAAAGCTAACTCTGCAGTCAGTCATAAAAAAGTATAGCATATAAAATTATGTAAAGTCTGTAATGCTCAAAAATGATGGTAAATGACTGCACTGCAGGCTTATGTGTTAACTATGCTATTTATTATTTTTGAGTACATTCCTATTTATAAAGTAATGTTCACCATCAAGCAGTGTGCTATGTCATCCAGCAGCAGCATCATACATCTCGTGTTACTGAGTCTCTTGAGAGCATCATTGTCTCCTGTGCTTGATTTAATCTTGTGTTGTTTTTTTCATTGTGTCCCTGGGAGCAACAGGTTATACCATAGATATATACCGTGTAGCGCAGGTGTGCAGTAGGCTGCACCATGCAGGTTTGTTTAAGTGCAATCGGTCAGTGATGGGATCACCTGATCATGCGTCTCTCAGAAGGTACTCACCTCATTAAACAGCATGTGAATGTACATTAAATAATTTTTGGGGTCCCATCTTTGCATGTTTGTCAATTCAAACAAGCTTCCAGGGACTCAACCTCACTGAGATTTCCTTGGTTCCTGGACACAGCAACATATTGCATGTCTAACCTCATCCTTTTGCTCTGCCTCCAAGGAGATCTGAGTTCCTTGTGGGGCATAAGTCACGAGAACATTTTACCACAGGAGTGAGCTACAGAAGGCCAATGGACCGAGCCTGTGGAGAGAGAATGTGAGTTCAAATCCAGACATGCCACTCATAGGACCTGGGGAGATGACTTTGGAACTTACAGTGATCATAGTGTGCATTAGCTTCATGGCTTTAGTAGTTTTCCAGTGTCTTCCACAGAGACATGTCTCAGGGGCCACTCTACCAGCTAAGGAGGAGAGGGAGGTGTTCTGGGCTTCTACCTTCTACCTAAGCAGTTCCAGTCTCATCATTGTTTTGTTCACGGGGTGTTGACTAATTTGCCTTCAAGAAGGATTTCTGGCCCAGTAAGCTAGCGGACTGAACGGACAAGCTGGTTTGACAATCTCTGGACACACTTCCTTTCCCAGTAGCCCTGGCTGCCCTAGAGAGGACTTTGCTGTGACAGTGTGCCATCAAAGCAAAGGACAGCAGCAGCTTTACTAAGAGAGGGGTTAAAGAAGAGACAGTCTTCTTCCCCTTTGCCAGGTTCTGAAAAGAAATCAAGTATTTCAAATGATATCCCTTCTCTGAAATGAGCCACAGAAAGAGTGGTTGGAAGTGATACCAGATGAACTGGGAAACTATTTACTTCTTTCAGCAAACTGGTTGGGGGTGGGGGTGGGGGAGAGGATAATTAAAATAATACCTTCTTCNGGGGAGAGGGGAGGGGAACAAACCCACTCTCCCCTTTAGCCCTGTGGGGAGGAAGTAAACAAAACATTCCATCCGATGTGATTCAGAGTTTCCCAGCTGCTAAGCCAGTCAGCCCACTGGAGAGCTCTAAATCACTAATATTTTCCCCAAACATCCACAGACCACAGAATCATCCCTTGTGAAGAGGCAGGACTAGAGTGGAGGGAGGACCAGGTTTGCTGTGGGGAGATCTGTTTACCGTCTTTCTCCATCGGCCTCACCTCTCCTTGGTTGTGATTACCAAATGTGTAAACTGAAGGTTCTGGAATAGATATGTGGGGCTAAAATGCCTTCTTGCCATTATGGTGTGTCCTCCAAACAACCCAGGAGTTGGCCAAATGGGCAGCCCCAAGTCCTCTGGCCTTACATAACATTTCTTTGTGATGGTGCTGGGATCGAAGGCAGAGCCTAGAGCATGCCAGGCAATGGGCTCTTCCCCGGAGCCACCTCCTCCCAGACCCCTTACACAACCCTTCAGTGTTGAAGTAGAAATGCCTGAGCCCCCCCATAACCCCCCCCCCCCCGAGTGTCCCAGGATACACTCACTGACCCTCTGCTCAATCCAATTTTCCTCTTAGGTATATCTTGTTCAGACTGTCTGTTTAGGCTGAAATTTTGATGTTTTATTTTTCCTCTCACAGAATAGTGGTTGATAAAATTTCGCAACAACAACAACGAACAGAGAATAACAAAGGAAGGGTTGCATCCTGCAAGGCAGGTAAGGTGAAACTGAATTTGGAACATTGCTCTTCTTCAAAGTCGCAGGGCAAGGTTACTGCACAGTCCCCTTCTAGGTAATTCCTGGATACTTAAAACTTCTTCCAACATCTTTTTCTATAGCAATTCAGCTCTTTCTCCCCTATCCCCTTTCAAAAAGCTAAAAAGCAGTTTTTGTTAAAAGTAAACAAATCAACAAACTAAAATTCAAGTTCAAGTCCTAAGAATATTCTGCTGTTGGGGGAAAATACCCTACACCTCCGTACTCCCAGCAAGTGCATGGGAATCTACCCACCCTTCCTCACTGTCCAGGGTAAAGCATTCCCAGCTTTGGGCTCTCACTGTAGCCTTTGTCCCAGTCATTATTGCTCATGTACACTTTCTACTCAATCTACCATAGTTCCTGCCGCCCAGTGCTTCCATTCCTTCTGAAATTCTACCCAATACATGATCTTTTTTTTTTTTCCTTTTAAAGAGAAAAATTCTTGCCCCCTGAAACCCCTGCCTAACAAAAATGTTCTTGCTTGAAAATTTCCTCTAACGTCTATTGTATTTTAAAGAAACGTAAATGAACAATGCAAACTAGTTACTGTGCAGGTTCCAGATTGAAGTTACCACTCTCCAAAATTCTGTGTAGGCAGGGACCCTGTCTCCCTGTCTCTTGGGTGTTGCAGTGCTGCTGGGTGCTTAGCACATAGCAGATGCTCACTGATACATGCCAATGAATAAAGGACACTTTTTTTTTTTTGGCTAAAACAAACTCTTATACCTACTCAAACTGATATATAAGAAATCTCTGGGAACTAAAAAGTCCAGAGCTGTTGACATTTGTAGCTATTACTCTGGTCAGACTCAAGATTTTATTAGAAATGGACGGCCAAAAGCAAAATACATGAAAACTGGAAGCACAATTTAAGGCTGTTGTATTTTAACTGATCTAGTTATGGACTTTATTGTCAATTTACTATAAAACTGAAAGTAAAAATGCATACTAATAAAACATTTGAATTTTTTATTCATTGCGTTCCCTTTAATGTTCCATTGGCACAAAAGTGCTCTGATACCTAAAGCGGCGGTATTGTTGATCTAAGACGGCATGGTCATGGTATCATCTGAGGTGAAGTGGAGCTGACTCTTGGGACTGTGTGTGTCCTTTCCACCTGGCTGTGAACTTGAACCTGACCTTGTACCCTCCCACAGGCACTGCTTCTGTAAAGCAGGCACAGCTCATACTGAAGACAATTAACATCCTTATTTACTTTAGTTAAATATGAAAGTGATTTGCAGACTCCAAATCCTTTTGAAGAGTTATGTGCTATTATTAGTACTCTTTGAAACTTTTCTCTTTGTTTCTTCCTGTTCTGCTGTGTTTTATTGATCATTTACCTCAGAATCCCTCTGCCTTTTCTTACACGGAGTAGATGGTTAATACCCAACTGGGGGAAGCAACATAGAGGAGTGGAGCGAACAAGTCACCCAACATCATAGCCTATAGACTCCAGTATCAATGGTGTTGTGAAGTTCAGCCTGTGAGATTTAGGCTGACTGCCTTCCAGTCTCAGTAGTGTCACTGACAAAGTGAATGTCATTTGCAGGTTAACTGATCTCTTTGTATTTCAGTTTCCTCATCTGTGAAATTGAAAAATTCTATTTCTGTGAGTTACTGGGAGGCTACAATAAGATGGTGTCTGTTTAGTCGCCAAAGCTGCTTGGAACATAGTAGGTGCTCAATTAATGTCAGCTATCATTAGGTGTTGTTGTTTGCAATATATGTAATCTTCCAGGATCATTTTGAGGATTAGAGAAAATGTGTATAAATTTAGGCCCTGCCTCATGGAAAGCATATCAAGACAAATACATGTGTTAAGATTTATAGAGGACTTATTCTATTCTAAGCATTCTTTTTCATTTAATTTTTAATGGTGCATATTAATCACGAAGAATAGTGTGTTTCATAGTGGCATATTTGTACATGATTACAACATAATTTAATCAGTCTTTGATTTATTTGCATACCTAATAGTCACAATATCCAAGAGACATATGTGCTATTCTGATCCTCATTTCACAGATGAGGAAACCAGACTATACAGAGGTTCATCATCAGGGAAATGCAGATCAAAACCACAATGAGGTATCACCTCATTCCCACAATAGTTGTTATAAAAAAGACAGAAGGTAACAAGCATAGCCAGGATGTGGAGACAGGAAACGCTTCAATACTGCTGATGGGTACGCAAATTGGTAAATAGTCATTGTAGAAAACAATTTGAAAAATTAGAAATACAGCTATCATATGATCCATCAATCCCACTTCTGAATAATATATTCAAAGGAATTGAAGTCAGTGTATCAGAGAGACACCTACACCCCCATGTTCATCGCAGCACTATTCACATGAGCCAAGAAAAGGAAACAACTAAGCGTCCATCAACTAATGAATGGATGAAGAAAGTGTGGCAAGTATACACCACGGAATACCAATCAGCCATAAAAGCGGATGAAACCCTGTCATTTGTGACAACATGGATGAAACTGGATGTCATCACATTAAATAAAGAAAGCCAGGCACAAAAAGATAAGTACTACATGATCTCATTTGTGTGGAATCCTAGAGAAAGTTGATCAGATAGAAGTTGAGAGTAGAAAGGTCGCCACCAGAGGTTGAGGGGTAAGGAGGAGGGTGGCATGGGGCAAAGGATTGTCAGAGTTATGGCTAGCAGTAAGAGGCTCCTGTGTGCCATTGCACAATACGGTGACTACATATAACAATTATGTTCTCTCTCTTTCTATATATATATCTCAAAAAGATGGAATAAAGGATTTTGAATGTTTTCATCTCAAGGAAATGATACGCGTTTGAGAAGACATATGCTTAAACAGATTTAAATATTACACAATGTATACATATACGGAAATATCACACGGTACCCCATTAATATGTAAAATTGTTGTTTTTGATGTGTCAGATAAGAAATAAATTTAACTTAGTTTAGAAGAGGTTAAGTAACTAGTTTCAGATCACTGGTTAGAGAAATCACTGAGGTTTCAGCTGAGGCTTCAGTTGGGGTTCAGAATCTGAGACTTTGTTCCCTACGTGTCCTGCCTATTTTTTTTTTTTTTTTTTTGGTTTTGTTTTAAAATAACACTCATAATAACCAGGACAGAAGGTTCTTTCAATGCATGTTCTAACTATAGGAATTTGTATCAAGGAACACATTCTCTGAACATACTTTAAAAACTAGTTTTTTTTGGCAGGTCACTGGGTCTTCTAGGAATGTTATCCAGAAGGCTGGCTGTAAAATCCATTTAGTGTCTAAACAGAAGAACCACGCTCCCCAATGCTGGCGAAGATGGTGCTATTTCTACAACTGGATGGAGAAAGTTTTGGATTTCAGAGTTCCCACTCTTTATTTGAATATGTATCACAAGGATGGCGTGAATTCCAAGGAAGGTGGACCTGAGAAAATGTTTACTGTTTCAATCAAGTAAAACTGACAGCCAAACCAAACCAGGTACTTACTTCACAGTCACATCCTCCTCCTTTTCCTGCATCGTAATGAAGCATTCATGACCAGCTGCCTAGCCAAGAGGAGCCATAAAGGTTATTTTTTTTTTTTCAAAGTCAAATTAAGCATTTTCCAGCTTCAGGGGAGGACAACTCCAGTGGAAGGTATGGGGCAAGTATACACCATGAAATACTATGGGGCTTTCTGTGAAGATCTGCAAAAAAATGGTCAGTTGCCCTCCTTCAAATAAAGGCTTTTTGTTCGTGTTATGGTTTAGATCTAAAATGTTCCCCCATAGCTTATGTATTAGGGGCTTCTCCCCGAGGGAGCAGTGTTCAGAGATGGGGGTCTTTGAAAGGCAATTGGATCATGAGGGCTCGGAGCTCACCAATGGATTAATCCAGGGATGGATTAATAATTCAATGGACTATTGGGAGGTGGCAGAAACTTTGGAGGTTAGGCCTAGTTGGAGTACGTAGGTCCTTGATGACCTGACCTTAAAGGCTCTGTCTTGTTCTTAGACCCCCTTTCTCTCTGTCTGCTTCTTGGCCACCATCATGAAGTGAACAGCTTTGTTCTGTCACATCTGCCATGATGCTTCCTAACTATAGACCCAATAGAGCCAACCCACCACGGACTAAAAATCCTAAAAAACTAGGAGCCAAAATGAATCCTTTCTCCTTTATTTTTCCCAGGCGTTTTGTCACAGCCATGGAAAGCTCACTAACACAGGTGGGAGAATGTGTGAGCAGACACGTATTTGGTTGCCAACCCAGTATCTATTCTCCCTTCCCCCATAGTTCAGCACATTCCCTCTTTCCAAGATAACCTGAGTTTTTTTTTTTTTTAGATATCTACTCCTCTACATATCCATGTGTTTCAAAGGATGCCAACTCTTTCCTCTCTGGCTCCGGGAAGTGTTCCCTGATTATCTTCGTCAAGCTAAGAGTGTCATAGCCACTCTGTTCCCTGGTGAAATATTTGATGGAGTTAGGAACAGACCCATGGTGTGAAATGTGAGATGTCTGGGGCTTCTGGGAACCGATGGGCTATGAATACAAGTATCCAGGCTCTAAAACACCAGAGAGACTGCTCCTTTGTGCCTCTGGACATTGTTTTATCTAAAGGCAATGCCTGTAACAATCACAGCCATTTTGTACTACTCGGGATGGCAGAGAAGAGAGATGAAAACCCTGATCTTTGATGACATTGCACCTGGGGCCTGTTTTTGACTCCCTCTGTTATTTCAGTTGTGTAAAATAGTAAATATCATCACTGTTTAAGGAAGTTGGAGTCAGACTTTTATTTGAAGCTCTGACCATGCTAAGTCATAGCATGTACATGTGCATTTGTGCAGGCACGTGTCAGAATAAATGCAGGGAAGGGAGGAATAGCCAGACTGCTTTTAGGAAAGGCAGTAACTCTACCATAAGCCAGGATGAAACAGGAATTCAGGATCTGCCCCCAAACCGGAAAACTGGCATCCTGTCAGCTTGCTATGTGAGTGTAATCCATGCAACAGCAGCATCGACCTTGCCTGTGAGCCTATTTGAAATGTAGAATCACATGCTCCAACTTAATGCCTCAGAATATGCATCTTAAGGAGATGGCTAGGTGTTTCCTGCATGCACTAAAGTTGGAGAAAAATTGTCCTAGAACACTTGAGCTCTGGAAGAGAAAGCAGAGAAAGGTGCACAGCAACATGGGTCCCCTGGGGATCTCTTGGGGGATTTTTCAGGTTTGCTTAGCTCCCTTCTCCTTTCCCTCATCCCCAGTTAGAAGGATGAGCCTGGAAGTCATTTGCACATGTTAGCCCCTCTCTGGGTGCCCTCCCTGTTGGTCTTTGACTCTCTGAAGCCAAATCATAATCTCTGCATGGTAGGAATCTAGAATTATTCATCTAGAACCCAAATGACAAGGGATGCGTCTAATGAAATGCATGCTGTTGAGGCTTTTATTAAGCTAGGGGAAGCACATATGCATAACCTGCCATTACTTGAGAAAAGCCAGATTGGAGGGAGGCTAATCCATAGCTGCCATTCTAGCACAGTATCTTGGGCTCTCAGGCAGAACTAGCACTTTATTTGTGGGGCTTGGTGCAAAATGAAAATGGTGGACCCCTTGATCAAAATGATTAGAACTTTTAAGAAGGCAATGGCCGAGCATTAGACCAAGTGTGGAGCTCCTCTATGTGTGGGCTCTTATACAGTTTCACAGGTTTCATGAACATAAAGCAAGCATAGTTCTCAGGATAAAATAGAAGAGGGATGAATGCAGTCATCTCCAATTTCAGAAAACTTGCATTCAAGAGAACTTGTCATTGGAACAGGTCTATGATTGGTTCCTGGTAGATAAGGCTCTGAGATGAAACCCATTCATGCTGAATGTTGTTTATTCATTTCTTCATTCAAACTTACCACACCCAAGGCACATTGATAACTTCTTGGATGCTAATTAAGAATTTTAAAAATAAGGACCCAACTCCTCCCGTCTTTATGGAGCTTATTCTCCAGCAGGAAAACTTAACATCCAAATAGGCTTACGGTAGAGGCATCAGATTGTTATAATAGAGGAATTCAAATAGGCTTATAGGAGAGGCATCAGATTGTTGTAGGAGAGGAATCCAAAAAAGTATTAACTATTAAAAACTGAAAACAAATCCATAAAATCTAAGTGTCTTCTATAGATTAGTAAATTTCCTCTCCTAACCAAAGTTAATTTTGAGTGTGGCAAAATACTTAAACAAGGCCAAGAAGTAGGTTATCTTATAGTACCATAAGTTGGATGATTAATTGGCATATTATTAGTTTATAAAATTTTGTCTACTGTGTGTGTTAGTCAGTTTTTTTGTCACTGAGATCAAAATACCTGACAAAAACAACCTAGAGAAGGGAAAGTTTATTCTGGGCTTATGGTTTCAGAGGTTCAGTCAATGATTGGCTGACTCCGCCACTCTGGCTTCAGATGAGTCAGATCATCGTAGTAAAAGGCCCCGATGATGAGTACTGCTTACCTCATGGTGGCCAGGAAGCAGAGACAGAAAAATGAAGGGGCCACATGGAAGATGAATCCTTCCAGGGCATGTTCCCAGTGACCTACTTTCTCCAGCTAAGCCCCACCAGCACAGAATGACCACCCATCACAGTACTGTAATCCTTCAAAGCTAGGATGGATTGATAAGGTCCCAATTCTCATAATCTAATCATTTCAGGTCTGAATATGCTTGCATTAACATAGGAGTTTTGTGGGGACACTTTATATCCAAACCATAACAATGTACCTATTTTTCTCCTTTATGAATTTGGCCTTTACTCCTCCTTTTTTTAACCATTCCTCCCCAAATGTCTATTTCTAGTGCCTTACAAGAGGTGGGCAGACCAAATGAAGTGACCCATTTTTCTGATGTATTTGGAGAACATTTGGCAAGTTCTTTCTAAGAGACCCAAATATGTGTAGGAGAGAATGGAGAAATCTGTGTTTAATATCAGGCTCAAATTAAAAAGGAAAAAAGAGACAGCTTATTTTAGACCTTGCAAAGCCCAGCAACCATGAGCAATTTTCTCATCTTCAGGCATTAAATCCTTTTGTAATCCAATTAACTTTTTGTAGAGGATTCTGATGGAGGCTGCATTTGCTAGTGTAGTGGATTGATTAGCAATGCTTGCCCCACAAGCAGAATAGGAAAATTCCAAAAGCTTCACGTCACAACCATTTGTACAAAAATCCAAAACAATGCACCTGATTCAGAAGGAGATTTTACCTTTAATTTGCAGGGGAATCCCTATATTATAATTACTCCTCCAGAGAATAACCATGTTGAGATGGGGGTGCTGACCGGTTAGGTAGGTATATTCTCTAATTAATCCCACCTAAATTCCCAAATGGATGATTCATGTTTACACCTTAGGAAAACTACAAATCACTCCTTATTGTGAACTTAATGTGCATTGCATGAACCCCAACAGTAAACTTGTAAACATTAAGATGCTACTGTAATTTCTGTTTGTCACACAAGAACTCAGAGCACATAATTTAACCAGGCTGGCATTTTCTTAAAGAATTGGCACTGACATGATAAAGATCAAGTCTTTTCTGAGAAAAAAATAAACTTTCAAGTATGGAATCAAAATATTAAGACTGAATAATCGACAGGGGGACAGTTTGAGGCATTTTGTTTAACAGGACATTTTACCATGATGAATGCACTCACCCTTTAGAAAACACTTTCTGATCTGCACATTCATTTGAATGGGGTCCAGTTGGCATCAGAAGTAGGGCATCTTGCACAAATCATCCCCTGATTTGTTGGTGGGGGTGGGGGCTTCTGGAGCCTTGGTTTTAAGGGTACCAGTGACACACATCCAAGGCCATGCTTTGCAAGAAGCCGGGCACACAGCCTGCCTTCCTCCAGCTCCATTGCAAGGCTGGAAGCAAGCCTGTCTACGCTTTTGTGAACTTGAACCTACATCAGGTTGAGCCAACCCAATCAGCAGGGAAACACAAATGCCCACTTCATTTTTATTCAGCTGACCAGAGACTTGCAGTAAAGAGCTTCCTAGGATGCCATGCCAGAGAAGCACCAGGAAGTAGGGCTTCCTTAAAGAAGGCACATCCTGCTGTGGTCATGTGACACTTCAGAGCCTTGAGAATTCCCCTCAAAGGAAGAAGAGGAGCTCCAGTGAGGGCGTGGTTTACAGTGTCAAACACCAGAGCAGATCCCTTTATAAAGAGCAGGGAGAGCATCTTACTGGGGATTATGAATAAACAGGAGCTGGATCTAAAGCCCATCTATTCTGAATGAGATGATATTGGGCTTCACTGACTATAGAGGCTGCTTTAGGAGCTATAGGGTTCATCTAGTGAGGCACTCAATATTTTCCTGTATTTTGCAGTGGTACCAGAGATGGCATAGTACTGATAATTGCATATTCTGCAGTTAGAACGTAGGGTTCAATCTTGGTATAACCGTGTCATAGCTTTCTTATCTTGAAGAAGTTACTTAACTCTCTGGATATCAGTTTTAACATCAATAATATGAGGATAAAAAAGCTCCTGCTTCTCAATGCTATGTTCAATGAGTCAAGTATTAATAGAACACTCAGAACAGGGCCTGATGCACAGAAAGTGTTTCATTCTCTCATCTGTAAGAAAAATGACCAGGGCAGCCCCACACAGTGGCGCATACCTGTAATCCCAGCGGCTCTGGAGGCTGAGGCAGGAGGATCGAAAGTTCAAAGCCAGCCTCAGCACAAGTGAGGCATTAAGCAACTCAGTGAGACCCTGGCTCTAAATAAAATATAAAATCGAGCTGGAGATGTGGCTTAGTGGTCGAGTGCCCCTGAGTTCAATCCTGATACCCCTCCCCCCAAAAGAAAATTAAAAAGAAAAGAAAAGAAAATGGCTAGGGCAAGGATTCATCCCACTCAAAACCTTCTTTCGGTTTCATTGATTTTAGTTCTTCCTTAAGTGGATAAAAACAAAACAGCTCTCTGAAACTAAAAGACCATAGAGTAAATTGGAGCCACTGGGGTTGAGAGACTCCGACATGAATACAGGCTGATGTAGTCAGGGAAACCTTTGTGGAAAGGAGTCCTTCATTAATTCAACAAATATTTACCAAGCACTTCTTGTGAGCCTGGCATTGTGTGGGTGCTTGGGATACATCCCTCTTGAGGAACAAGAGGGACAGGGTTCTTTTCTGTAGTTGGACTGGGCCTTGGAGGATTTGGAAGAACTGGATGAAGAGAACTGCAGAAAACAACTCTGGCAAAGGTTCAGAGATAAGATAAAGATGGTAGCCCTGGGAGAACAGAAAGTTTATTTTGGTGGTTCCCGTTTACGGAAGCCCAGAGAATTCGATGCCACTAATGATACAGAAGGAACAATTGAGGTTTCAGACAAGAGCAAGAAGTGAGCTAGCACACAAGCTCTCTCTCTCTCTCGCTCGCTCTCTCTCGCTCTCTCTCTCTCACATACACACACACACACACACACACACACGCTCACACACACAGGCACATACATGGAAGGGAACTGGGTACAGGCTGGGAGTATGGGCAGAGGGGAATCTATTTTGGGATTCTAGCAGTGGCATAAAGTCCAGATTTAAAGCAGTGGTGACAGAAATAGAAGGCGACAGAGAGATGCATTTTGAAGAGAGGACTGATAGTCCTTGGTGACTGAACTTACCCGATAAGGAAAAGGAAGAAGAAAATATAATTCATCCTCCTTCTAACCAGTTGAGATCATTAGGACATTAATTTGGCTCAAGAGATCGAATCTCTGATTAGTCAGTTTAAAGATAATCAATTTTATTGACTCATTTTATAGATAAAGAGTGTGTTATCTGAAATAACACATTAAAAATGAGTAGCAAGGCTGGAATAATAGTTCTAATCTTGTGACTCTTTCTACTACCACAGTGCAGAAAGGTCACAGTATCGCAGAAAACGTATGGACAGAATCAGGTTTGAATTCTCTGCCTACGTCAGGGGTCTTGCTCTGAGTGGTGGAGAAAGAGTCTAATCTCATGAGGTTTCGAAGAGCAAAGCAAGATACTTAGCTAAGTAAAGCTCAGTGGTGGGTGGGTGTTTTCTTCTCCCCATTTGACCCCAACCTTACTTAGATGCCATGGCAGGTCTTTTCTTCTGAAATTGCATTAACTTGTGGGTCAAGGCAACACATATTAAGCAACTACCAGAAGAGAATTCTTGGAGCTCTTTTGGATTCCTTAGAGGATTTGCTCAGTGGTAATGGAACAAAGTATATTTGCTTGGTACAGGAAGCAAGATAATGTAAGCTGTAATGTGATTCAGTGACAGAGCCACAGACAGCTGCAGCCTAAACCAAGCAGCAGTGAGGACATGAGCCTGTCTGTGCACATCCAGATGGACGCTTAGAAACTGACCACTGGCACAGTGCTTCTAAACTCAGATGCCCACGCCAGAATGCCAGAACATCAGAGCTGGAAGGAAACTCTAAACCAACGTGGCAAACCCTAATCCCTTTACAGATAAAGAAACTGAGGCCAAGAGAGGTAGGATAGGAAGGAAGATGTACAGGATGGTAAAGGGAGCAGGATCATGAGTGGGTTAAGAGCACACAGGGGCTGGAATCAGGTAGATCTTAGCCAAGTTACTTAACTTCTTTCAGTCACATTTTGGTAACTATTTTTTAAGTGGGAAAAAATAATACTATCTATAATGTCATGGAGCATCAAATTGGTGCTTCATGTTTCAAGTTCTAAGTGCAACTGGCTCTGAGAGTCATTTTGAGTTCTTTGTTCCCTCCCTTCCCATCTGCACGTGAAGTTACCATGTGTGCCCTGATGCCTGACTGGTATCGAGCAGGTGAGCAGAAAGTCTCCGTTCTCTCTGCTTCTGTCTGTCCTCTAGGACTGCAAGACTCAGCTCAACCTCAGCACAATGTGGGGCTTGCTTCAGCATCCTCCAGCATTGTGAATACGGGTGGCTGGGAGCTGGAGACACAGGAATTGCAAGAGTTAAGAGAAAAGCAAAACTTGGCTGATGTATTGGTCTCTGAGGTCCCGGTGGCAGTCAGCCAATTTGCTTTGTTGTGGCCAACGGGAACTTGAAAACGAACAAATGGGAAGCACCTTAAAGGGAGGACTTGTTTTGTTTTCTTCCTGGGGGAAGGGTTTTCCTTGTGATGGTTGAAGTCATTTCTCCTTCCACCTGAGGATGCGATTTTTCTGATACAAATTACCTATCATTCTGCAAAAACAAACAAAACTTAGTGAAGAAAACTGATTAGGTGAGCAATTACTATGTGCCAGGCACAAAGCAAAACACTTTTAAATATGTTAACTTATTTATTCCTCACAAAAACTCTGAGATAGGCATTAGTATTATAATATTGATTTTAAAGCTATGAAAACAGAGTGGCAAAGAAAAGAGAGAGAGAGAGAGAGAGA
Organism: Marmota marmota marmota; assembly: GCF_001458135.2. Classification (NCBI taxonomy): domain Eukaryota; kingdom Metazoa; phylum Chordata; class Mammalia; order Rodentia; family Sciuridae; genus Marmota; species Marmota marmota. The sequence continues at coordinate 767,979 of NW_026000082.1, forward strand.
GAGAGAGAGAGAGAGAGAGAGAGAGAGAAAGCAAACTAGCCAGGACAGCACAGAGAGTAAGTGAAGGGTTCAGGCTTGAAAACTAGCTTCTCAGGCTTCCATCTTATATGATGTTCTACTGCTACATAAACAAATGAACTATGAGGGAGTATCCAGGGCAGAGGCCACAGAACAGGAACACAGGAAGTGGCAACACAATGCAGACCAGGTAAGGGAACAGGAGAAGAAAAAGGAAAGAGAAAAGAAAAGAGGGCGCATTGTAGAAGTGCAAATTAGCACACAGTATCTAAAAGAAGGCCGAAGAGAAAAGAAGGAAGGAAGGGTATAGCGCAGTCCTGGAAATTATTTTGTTAAATAAAATCACTGAAGTTTCAAAAGGCCTTTTAAAATACATAAACAGCAAAACAGGCAAGTTCAAGTGCTCAGAAGAGGCCATGAACAGTTCCCACCTGAAATCCTTGCTTATGACAGTGGACAAGAGCCTCACCAACCCAGCCACGTCACAGTAGCCCATGGTGACAATTGGTGGCAAACCATCGGTGGTCCCCGCCGTCACATGAGCTGGGACTCAGGGTTACCACCCTGTTCTGCCATTCCATAGCTATGCATGTGACCTTGACCCTCAGTTTCCCCATTTATCAAATGGGATTAAGAATATTCTTCATAGGGTTATTGTAAGAGATAGTTAAGCCACATGTATACAGACCTGGACTCAGAGTCCGGCACATTGAAAAACTGTACAGATTAATAACAAATATTAATTACTACCAGACTTGAGTGGCTGTTGCCTGCCTTTCTGTGAGACAATCTCATCCTGAGAGAATCTGCAGAGTTTTTGACTTCGGGCAGTTTGAGGTCATGTGCTTTATACATGGCATCCGACTCTACTGCTGTTTTTTTTTTTTTTTTTTCGTCCTGACTGAAGAACTTGCATTGAGAACAACAACCTCAGAGCAGAAGTAAAAGGCAACACCTAAGGGTTTATTTGTATTTCCTGCAGTGTAAATGGCATACATGCTGTATTTCAGGCCTATAAATAAACATGGAGAGGAGCTGCATAATTTTACACGTTTCTAAAATATGCAATTTATTAGAGTTATAGAGAACTGAGCATCTGTTAGGAATATTAAAATCAAAAGTGGTGTGAGTTCGTAACTACAATGAAGGTATTAATGTGAAGTTGGGAACTCTAACCCTTTGCAAACCACACAGTCAGAATGATCTTGTTTCTCATATTAAACAAAGGTCAGCTGATGCTTGAATTTCCTCCGAAATGCTATAAAGGTTCTGTTATAGCGGAAACTAGAAGATGTACCCAATAATTGTTGAAGCAAGAGGGGGAAATAGATTTCCCATGCACGCATAGGAGAATCTCACTAAATACTAAAAAAGGCATTGCAAATTTATCTCAAACATCCTAGATAGTTCATTAAAAGTTGCTTTAAAATACAGTGCCACAGAAAACTATAAAGCAGAAGGCGAGACACTACAAACAAATCTGATTAAATACAATCAAAATACAGAAATCCTGGATAACAGTTTTGTTACTTCTACCACCATTTATCCATTTTTTTCGTCAGCCAGCAATTTTGATTTGTGGTATTGTAGTTGTTTCATAGCATAATAGAAAACAAATACGTCTTTTAAAATTTACCGTTTGTGTGATGAGTCATAAATTAGTTCAGTGAGTCATAAATTAGCTAAGGCTCAGTTTCTTATTTCTGTAAGAGGGATAATTATCACAGAATTGACCTCAGAGAATGGTGAATCTTAGATGAAATGAATACTTACAGATAATTTCAACAGTTTCTTATATACCGCAAGAGCTCAAGAAATGGTTGCTATTTTTATGTTAATAAATCTGTATACTACTTGAACATTTCCCTCTCCTAGAGGAGGGCAGTGGTTATGTTTTACCTGCCTGTTAAGAGAATTATGGAACATTACAGAGACAATGTTATTTTCTGTCTTTCTTATTATATAATATACAGACACCCAGGGTTGTTGGGGGGCGCAGCTATCTTTTGGCTAAGTTGAAGGGAATCTATCTTTTAGTAATATCTAATTAGAGAATAGGAAGAAAAGGAAAAAAATAAACTTGGATTTGAGCAACTTTGACAGAAGAAGCAATTGTGAACTAATGCAGAAAGAGCTATTTCTCTCACCAATCTGATGGGGGAAATCACAGATTTGCCATGCATAGATGTATGTAACCCATGTGCTGATAATATTAAAAATTTTAAAAACAGTTTTACAGGCTTTGGTATGAAGAATAATGAAGGTGGAGGATTAGATCTGTGGCCTAGTGGTATGGTTTGAATGTGAGGTGTCTCCCAAAAGCTCATGTGTGAGACAATGCAAGAAGGTTCAGAGGAGAAATGATTGGGTTGTAAGAGTCTTAACCCAATCAGTGAATTAATCCCCTGAGAGGGATTCAACTGAGTGGTAACTGAAGGCAGGTGAGGTGTGGCTAGAGGAGATGGGAATTGGGGCATGGCTTTGGGGTATATATTTTGTATCTGGCAAGTGGAGACCTTTCTCCCTGCTTTCTGATCATCATATGAGCCACTTCCCTTTGCCACATTCTTCTACCATGATGTTCAGAGTCACCTTGAGCCCTGAGGAAGGAAGCCAGCTGTCTATGGACTGAGATCTCTGAAACTGTGAGCCCCCAAATATACTTTTCCTTCCCTACAATTGTTCTGGCTGCATCTTTTAGTTGCAGCAGTGAAAAAGGTGACCAAAACACCTAGTTTCTATGTCATGCTGAACAAGGAAGACTTTCTCAAAAATAATGGGAAGAAGCAATATCCCCCAAGTTGGTAACCCAGCCACAACAGGTGCTAATAACACAGAGTGGGTGCAGCAAGGAGCTCTTCAAAAGTCCTTAAGCAGAGAAAAGGTACCCTCCTTTTCTTCTGGAAAGTTACCTAAAATGTTCGTGCTTTATTATGGAACAGCATAGCAACATAGCAGTTGTCGTGCCAGGATTTTGATGACATTCATTTTGGAGAAAGAGATATCAAATCAGGGGCCTTCCAAGAGAGAATTAAAGCCTGGATGGAAACAAAAATACTCTAAATTTCCAGTGTGGTTAGCCCCAGAAACTACTCAGATACCAGGTCCGAAGCTAGGTAAGCTGGCAGGAGTCAGGAAGCACAGGTGCAGAACAGATCTAGGCAAGTAACCAAGAATACAGCAAACAGACATCTTGGAGCACCTTGTAACAAGTCCCAGGAAACCTCACTGAATCAGGACATGTAGAGGCATGGGGTACAAGTCATATTAGTAATGACAAGAGAAATGATAACAACAGCAGCTACGCTCCACTGAACGAAAAGGTAAGAGAGAATATGTTTGGCTAGACGTGTACAGTGAGTAACATGTAATATATATAAAAACTTTTACTCACTCCTGCAGGACCAGTTTGGGTTTTGGAGACTGCCTTTCAGTACTTCCTTCATGGGACTTGGCTCATTTGTTATCATTGAGTAATCTGTATTAATTTAATATCTGTGTCACGAAACTCTAAGATCCACAAGGTCTATTTCACGTGTGCTCACCATGTTCATACCTAGTACCTAGCACGATGTTTGGAAGCTCAATAAACACTTGCTGACAATCTTGTGAATTTATGACAGAAATATTTAAATAGCTAAGATGACAGCAGCTACATGAAGGAGCAAAGGAGGAAGGAAGGAATGGAGGAAAGAAAAGAACAAACTTGAAGCTCAGGCTGGCCCACAGGCACAGTACCTCACAGGGTAAGAATCTAAACCCAACTATATTTAACTTCCAAGTCTTTTCCCTTAGCTGCTATATGGTATAAGGAATTACACAAAAGAAAACTAGAGTTTGTATAAAAAAGACTACAACAGGAACAACTCCTTTTTTTTCTAACAGAAAACCACATATATTTTCCTCTGGTGTACAGATGCATTTTATAGCACAGGAAGTTTTGGCATAGGTAGGAAGAGAGGGGCCGTGGAGTTGGAGAAGTGCAGTAGAGATCTCCCCAGTTGATAAAATTCAGAGAGGACACAAGAGGTTTTTTCTTTTTTTTAAATGAGTTTTTTTTTAATATTTATTTTTTAGTTGTAGTTGGACACAATACCTTTATTTATTCATTTTTATGTGATCGAACCCAGGGCCTCACACACACTAGGCGAGCATTCTACCGCTAAGCCACAATCTCAGCCCCCACAAGAGGTTTTAATGGAAACATTTGTGGAGGAAAATGGAATACAGAGAGCCTGGCCTCTGTTAAGGGCAAGATCTCTTATGTACTTCTATCTTTCTGATCTGGCTTACAGAAGAAGAGCCCCAGTGATGAAAGTCAGCCTAATAAACTAACGGATTCATTATCAAAATGACTATCAAAGAATCAAAGTACTTCAAAGCCATTTAAAAGCAAGTGCATGAAAATAAAGCACATGATACACCTGGATCACTAATAAAGTCTTTTTTTTTTTTTTTTTACCTCTCAACACACCTCTGAAAAAGCCTAATGCCAGAACCATTTGGATTAGGGAAAAAAAAAAAAAAGACTCCATGGCTGAACTAAGTGTTTACTTTGATTCCTCAGACCTCATCAGTGAGGGTGCCAATGAGTGGCTTGGGGGGAGGGGCACAGCAATGGCTTCCAATCTCCATCAGCTTTCCGGAAAATGAACAAAAATTTAAATAAAACCAAAGTACGTATTACCAAACACAGATTCAAAACAACACTCCATTAAAATTAAAAAAAAACCAACCTGTCATCTGTAGCTGCTGACGTCCATCCAAAACCCAAAGTAATTGTTTAAAGATGCAAACGAGCTCATGACCTTCTCCTTAAACTCCTCCAGTGGCTTTCCATGACCTCAGAATAAATACCAGATCGTCTCATGGTTCACAAACCCCTTCCTACCTGAATCTTGTTCTTCTCTCCTGTCTCTTTCCCTCCTTATTGGCCTTTGGTCTCCAAAGAGCAGCTTATAAGTCCCAGGCCCCTTGTCTCTGTTCTTCTCATTGATATGTTCTGTTTTTCAGTTTTCTTGTGCTTCTTTTATTGATTTTGTCACCATCTGAAGCTAACTTCTGTAGTCATTTTTCTTATCTCCTTTTCAATCCATGAGAAATCCAATCCATGAGAGCAAGGACTCTAAGTGTATCGAGTGTGTCTCATGCCCAGACCGGTAGCTAGAGCATAGCATTCCATGGTCACTACAACACTTCCTCTGTGTCCACACCAAAATGTAATCAAGAGTGTGCCAAGCTCTGTCCTTCAATGTGCCCTGGGAACTATGTTGCCATGAATCTGAAGACAGCAGAAAACTCAGGAGAAGATATCCAGATTAAATAATTTGATCTGGCATTTAGAGTGAGAGGATTAGACTGAATCCTCTCTATCTATAATCTGAAACTTTATACAGGTCTCTATTTGGTTTTGTAACTAGGCCAAGACAGATTTCAGTTGAACACACTTTAAACTGGTTTTAAATTGACTCACTACATATCCATTATCAGTAACAATATGTTAAACAATATTACATATACCTTTCCTCATTCTAACAAAGAATTTATCAAATTAGGAAAGGTGCTCATCTCCTGGTCTCCAGAAATAAGCAAATCATTTGTGGGCATCAAAGATGGAGAGACAAGGGATGATAGTAGCAGGGTTTCATCATGGATTCCTAACACTAGTCACCGGCTTCAAAATTATTTAGCCTACCCCTCAGTTGAAAAGTGTTTCCAAGATATTAAAGATGCTAATGGTTCTAATTCTGCATAATTTTGTATTTTAAAAATTATAGTTTTCAAAATACTTTCCCATATATTTTGTGCTTGTATATTTATTACCAAGTAAGAAAGTTAGGAATGCTCATATCATTTGCCATTCCACAGATGGAAAGGTAAAGAAGAGGTGACCTGCCTTAGAGGGATGGCCAGCTAGTAGAGAGATATCAAAATTACTTCCTACTCACGTAGCACATTCTTAGCCTCATCTTTAATAACACCAAGAAACAAGGGTGCCAGGAAATACTAGTATTTCTTTGAATTAAAATCAATTTGTCTTTCTACTACCTGCTTTCTCTCTCCATTGTTAAATAGCTAGCCCAAAGTCATCCAGCTGACTGGGACAATGCCAAGGCTGGAACACAAGAGAGAAAGCTCATCCCTTCAGCAAGGTGGCTCATTAAACAAGAGCCAAGAATTCATATCAACCACATGACTCACTAACCTGAGCAATTCCAGCTCAATACACAAACTAAGCTCCAGATAATAGTCTCAACATCTGACCACAGGATAATAATAAATAAATTCTCATGCAATGAACTGTTATGAAGCCAGTACGAATAATACTTCTAGAGATGATTTCTTGATAATGACAGTGACAGTTAATGTTTCTTGATTAAGTATTTACTTTGTACCAAATACTCTTCTTTGCATGTCTTATATGGGATATATGATATGCTAAGATAATAATAATATGAGTTAAATTAATTTAATCCTCATAATAATCTTTATAGGTAGAGATCATGTGCATAGAAGAAGAAACTGAGGCACAGGGAGGTTAAATAACTTGAATAAGTTCATGCAGCTGGTAAAGGTCAGGATTTGAATCTGAGCAGTCATTTCTAGAGCTCATTCTCTTTACAAATATAGACAGTGCCTAGGATAGAGGATACAATCCAGTGTAAAGTGCAAAAGTCTTATGTGTATGTATGCCTGTGTTTATGTAATTTTAAACCTTTTGACATATATAGATAATTTATTGAGTGCTTACTTAATATGCCAAGTACTAGGCTGAGTGTAAATGATACATTATCTCACTTAATTTCCTTAACAATTGTTTACAGTTAGGTATTATTTCACCTATTTGATTGATGTGATCACTGGGGGTTAAGAAACTTCCTGACTCCAAAGTCCATGTTCCACATTCAACAAATTGTAGCAGTATTGATTATTTCATAACAGTGAGATTATTGGTGATTTTAATATCTTCTTTGAATCTTCCTATTTTTAAAAGTTCTACAATGAAAATGGGCCTCTCAAAATCAGAAGAAAACAATTAAACGTCAGGCAAGTGTGTGAGAAACCACATGCTGCTGGACCAGAGGGTGGCTCTCAGCCAGAGGGATCCTACACAGCAGATGGGTATTTGCAGGAGAGTAGAGAGAGCACAGTCGAAGCACACTCTTGATTACATTTTGGTGTGGACACAGAGGAAGTGTTGTAGTGACCATGGAATGCTATGCTTTAGCCACCGGTCTGGGCATGAGACATACGCGATACACTTAGAGTCCTTGCTCTCATGGATTGGACTTGTATTCTAGAAGATTAGGAGATAAGAATAAATGACTACAAAAGTAACATTTAATAAGCCTTTGCTATGGACCAAATGCTGTCCTAAAAGTTTTGCATATATTAGCTTATTCAATTCTCATAATAACCATACTGGATGGCTTCATCATTTTCCCCAAACTCTGTGATCCCTACACAGGATTTACGCAGTTACAGCATATTTATCAAGCACTTACACATGTCACACACCAGGATTGTCAAGCAAGATTTGTTCCCTGCCCTGGCAGAATCCTTGGTCTTCCATAATGAACCAACATGCAGGTACAAGAAAGTGATTTGCCTAGCAGAAAATTGCAGCTAAGATTTGTTGGGAGCTTAATACTTAACCAAAAGACTGCAGCATCAACTCCTGCCCCAGTTGCCTGCCTGCCTGCCAGCCTAACCTACAGATTTTGAATTTGTCATGACAGATGTAATCCAATTCCTGAAAAGTCTCTGTTTCGGTCTCTGTATGTCTGTCTGTCTCTCTCTCACATGGGTAAATCTCCTATTGGTTCAGCCATGCCTCTCTGGAGAACTCTGAGTGCTACCAGTGCACTTTCTGATTTAATTCTTACAACTTACATGTTAAATAACCTATGAGAAGAAGCTTTATCATCATTCCCATTTTCCTAATTCAGAAATGTTTTTGCTAGCTTCCCAAGGTCATCCACATGGAGTTTAACCTAGGTCAATTTCCAAAGCCAATACTCTCCAGTCTTCCACTATGTGGCCTTGGGAGTCAGGAACCGAGAACGACCTGAGCACAGGGAAGGGAGCACCTCACCCAACCTGCTGCATGTGGGGAGGCTTCGTTGAAAAGGGCACTTTGGTTTGAACTTGAATGGTCAGAACTGACTGTTACTGCATAAAGAAGGGAAAGAATGGGCAAGGAGTTCTGGCTGGCTGGGACAGTGGGAGATGAGAGAACCAGGCAGCCTGTGTGTGACAGTCTTGCAGGGGATACTAAGGCTTTTGGACTTCATTTTCAAAGCACAGGAGATAATCAAAGGCAGGTGAGGAAATTGATCTGTGACAGCTGAAAGGAGGACAAAATTGGAAGGTAGAAAGAGAAAAGCCTGATCAGCTTGTGAGCAGGGGAAAAAAGGAAGAGAACAGAGTCAAGAGCTCCTCAGGAAGGATGTCTGCATCTCCGGAGGACTAATGATGTGGGACAGGAAGTAGGGAGGAATCATGAATAAATCCAAACACTAACTCTAGTTGGCTATCTGGTAGACACAGTTCTTCAAATGAGGGACACAAGGAGACACAAAGAAGCCCATGGTTAAATTAGTAGCCCAGGAGCCACAGAGTTCTATCCACTGTAGGGCTTAAAGACCACTTCCTATCATTGTTGCTATAGCTTGGTGCTATGAGCATTTTTTCACTTGTCATTTTCAGTGATTCTCTAAGGGCATTTGTAATAGTGGGTGCACAGCTAGACCACCAATATTCTATTTAGTCTTTTATTTTATTTTTGTGTTGCTGGGCATTGAACCCAGGGTCTTATACATCAGAGGCAAGCACTCTACCAACTGAGCTATATCTCCAGCCCCTAGTCTTGATCACTGTATTTTAAATTTAGGAAACTGCCCATGGTAGGAAAAGCAAAGTGATGTCATTTCATGTGCCAACTTCAATCAACCCACAGAGGTGGTTTTGGAATATGATGTTGTGATAGATGCTGAAACCAGACTTCATTTTCAAAGCACAGGAGATAATCAAAGGCAGGTGATGTGATTGATTAATGATGCCATCCATAGTCAAGAAAAGAGCAGCTTATCACCTGGACATTGAGAATCAAAGATGATACGATATATCATCTTTGGTGCAGGAATAATCTACATGAGAAACGAATCAGCAAGCAGTCATGTCTAGCCTCTAAATACTAGGGAATCAACAACTAAGGTAAGAAAGAACCTCATGAGAAAACAACTGGCATCTGCACTACACTCTTTCAGATGTTTTCATATTTATAATTTTATTTGATTTTTCACAACAATTTGATGAGATAGGAAGCCAAAGCTATTCTTTTCTTACAAATGGGGAGGCTGAGGCCAAAGCAGTTCCAGACCTCACTCAAGGTCACATGACTAGTAAAGAGGCACAGCCCCTCTTGGGCCCTTCCCGCTCTACTGTCCTGACTCACCCACAGCAGATGCATGAGCTGTGAAAGAAGAGGAGAGAGCTATAAATGGTCACATTGTGTGTGCACTCAGTAGAACGGTGACCCTGGGGACACATTTCATTTGTGTGTCCTTTGGCAGTCACCCAGCCATCCTCAGCACCTTTGAACGTGAAAGACACCATGGGTTCCAAGTCTTTGTCTATTCACATTTTTGGAATCATTACTAAAATAAACTTTGACTTGTCCTCTTACAAAGAGAATAAAAATAGTTGGGTAAGTTCTTTCACTTGGCCCTGGCTTCCTCAATGGTAAAACAAGGTTGGCCAGTTTGGTTACTCTTCAACTGATGGTACACTATATCATGTGTTCATGATAATGGCAAAGCTTTCACAGAATGCCAGGGAACAGGAGCTCTTCCTAGGAGAAAAAGGACTTTTGTTCATAGTGGGAGCCAGGCTTTTCAATAAAATGTTTGTCAGATGTAAGCTGTGAAAGTTTAGAGTCCGCTGGGTTAGTGACATCACAGTGTGACCCTTCTCATCACACCATCCTGGTGACAATGAGTGGCCTTGAAAGGAGTTTTTTTGGAATAGGACACTTCTGTATTAGGTGGTCTTCAAGTTGATAGCAAGTCTGAAGGATCATGACCTGATAATAAATGAACTTGCTTAGTTATGAAGAAAACACTGTATCAAATACAGGCAGTCTGATGTTTCCTTGTCAGCCAGAAACCCAGCCAGACAATTTGAAGCACGAGCAGGACTTTTCATACTGTGACACAAATAAAAGAGCACTGGACTAGGAGTCAGGATTGCTAGTTCTGTCACTTGACAGTTGGTCCCTTGAGCAAGTCACTAAACCTCACTGGGCCCCAGTTTCCTCCTATTTAAAATAAGAATAGCAATACTTATCCTTTCCACCACACAGACATTGTGAGAATAAAATATGTACCTAAGTAGGTGACATCATAGACAGTTCTAGACTTGATTCTCCTGAGGTTGGGAACTGCAGTCGCCCTTCTCTTGTGTGCCCCCCACCTTTCATTTTCAGTGTCTAGCACAGAACCTGAGACTAAATGTTTTTACTGGCTCCAAATGTACTTGTTGAATGAAAAAGCACTTTTTAAAACTTTTAAGTGTGTGCAAATGTCACATAATCTTAAAACAATGTGAGAACAATATTTTCCTTCTTATGCCATTTGTTAGAGATATGTAAAATGGATAAATTTGTTAGCTTTGCATTGCTTTGATCAAAATATCTGATAAGAACAACTTAAGAGGAGGGAAAAGTTTATTTTGGGCCTATGGTTTCAGAGGCTCAACCCATGATCAGCTGACTCCATTGCTTTGGGCCCAAGGTGAAGCAGAATATCATGGTGGAGGGCATAATGAAGGAAAGCTGTTCAGCTCACGGCAGCTGGGAGACAGTGAGAGAGCAAAGAGTCAGAGACAAGATTAGTTCCCAAGACCATACCACCAGTGATCTACTTCCTCCAGCCATGCTTCATCTACCTAGAGTTATCACCCAGTAGTCCAGTTTGATTATTAATCCATCAAATGGATTAATTCACCCATGAGGTTACAGCTTTCGTAATCTAATCATTTCATCTCTGAACAATCCCTGCACTAACATGAGAGCTTTTGGGGGGATGTTAAAGGTACAAATTACAACAATAACTTCTCCACCTTTTTAAGAATCCTAAAGCAATTGTCAAGGTGCATAATAGAAGTGGATATGAACCAAGAGTAAAAATGAGTATCTTTGGAATATGGCCTAAAAGTTATGACACACCTTTCTGATTCTAGAATAATCCTTATTGTGGGGCTAACATCTTTTCTATGGAGAATTTCAAGCTCAGAGATCCAGCTGAGATTTCAGCTCTAACTTTGAGCTTGGAAGAATGAGCTAAGGCAATGACATGACATTCATCCATTTACTGAAATATGTGGGAAGAATAAATCCAAGAGGTATCGTCATTAGACATTTGTAGAATCAATGTGAAAACTGCAGTTTTCTGAATGCCCAACTGTCATTTAGTGCATGAATCACAAAGGCTAATGTTGACAGACTTCTGCATAGGAAACTTGCTTTCTTACCAATGAAAAAGACTCATAGGTGCCTATTTATATATTACCTTTCTGTGTTCTTTTCCTGATCACTTTCCCTGATCCAGACATATTAGCCTCCTTGCTGTTTTGCCCACGTACCTAACACATTGCCATTCTGATCCTTTACAATTGCTGTTTCCCCTACTTCTTGAACTCTTCATCTAAATAATCACACAGCCACTGCCTTCCTTCTGTCCCGCAAGTCTGCCCAAATGTCTCCTCCTCAAGGTCTTCATTGTCACTCTCTTTATAACAGCAAACACATGCAATTCATTCTATTCTTTTCCCAAGTACTTACCCCCGTCTAATGTACTATGTATTTTATGTTTTTAAATCATCTCGCTCTTGCACCAGAGAGGAAACTCGACATAGGAAGAAATTTTTTTTATCTATTTTGTTCACTATTGAACTCACAGCATCTAGAACGATGCCTGAAACATTTGTTATGTAATTTTTGAAGAATAAAGGAAGAGTGCAATAGCAGGTACTATTTAAAGGAGAGTTGCATAAATGCACTTTTCTTCTTCTAATACAGCAAAAATGCAAAACCAACTCGTGTCATACAGACAGAATAACAGTGGATAAAAGATTACAGCAACAAGAAAAAGAGAGCATTGCATTCAAATTGTTTGTGTGCCAGATGCAAGTATATTTTTAAGGTGAGAGGAAGTGGAGTCAATCTTTAGAATTCAGCCTTTGGAGGGAATCAATGTGGAGGATCCAAATCAATCAGCAAATGCCAGAGACTCTTGGAGCTGGAAGTTCTAGAGGTATGGCAGATCAAAAAATCTCATTTTGTTTGCAAGGAAGCAGAGCCCTGGAATGTAAAGTAACTTTTTCAAGGCACACAGCCAAGCAGTCACAACACTCAGACTCAAACTCAAGTCTGACTTCTGGGTTTGTGCTATTTCTACCAAAAGCCCAAACTGCACAATTTCACCCAGCACCTTGAGCTACTAAAATTAGCCAATACTCCAATCAGAAAATTTGGCATCTGAAAAACTTCACATACCTCAACACTGCCATTGCACACATGAACACGTTGTACGACATTACACTTATCTATATTCATTTATTTATTTAAAAATAATTTCCCTGATTTCAAGTCAAGCCTTCTGACTCTAGAAGACACCATTTTCAGGGTTAGTCATAAAGCAGAGAAAAGGAAAAAGAACCCAGGAAGAGAGAACTGGGATGAATGATTGGGAAAAATGGAGCAAGAAAAGGCAAAAAGAGGGAAGAAGAGAAAAAAGCATCCAGGATACTGAAAAAACTGACTCTGAATTTCTTTGAAGAGCTGTGCCATGATGTATCTCTTTCCATTATAAAAATAATTTCCTTAAAAATAATCACCAATTGCTGGGGTTGTGGTTCAGCGGTAGAGTGCTTGCCTAGCACATGTGAGGCCTTGGGTTCCATCCTCAGCACCACATAAAAAATAAATGAATAACATAAAGTTATGAAAAAAAGTTACCTTCATTAAAAAAATAATAATCACCCAAATAATTAAAGCTTAACTATGTGTTCTCAAATGAACTCTTTATTTTACTTCTCAAAATGTATTATCTACGTCTCACAATTTAACACTTCATAATACATTGTCTTATTTTCTAATTGTGTTATGTTTATGAGTTTTGTTTCTCCAGTGAGAATATAAGTTGAACATAACTTTTTCCTATTAAATATAATGATCCCAAAATAATACCTAAAAAGTACAATAAGTCATCAGAGTCATTTGGACCTAAGTTTACTCATTCAGTAAGAGAACATTCTAGCTATCTACTGGGGGCTGCAGGTACAGAGGTGAAAATGGTGGACCAGATTCTTTCCTTTACAGAGCTTAACCTGTGAGTGAGACATTCAGGTAACACAAGGTTAAACAACAAGTCATAAATACAGCTCTGTGGATTCAGTGGCCCAAACGTGTGTTTAGGAGCTTAAGATGACAAAAATGATAGGGAAGTCTTCCTGGGGATGCTAGTGTCACAAGAGAATTGGCAATTCAATGAGCTGGGGAAAGAGGAGGTAAGAAAGAGTTTATTCTAAACACTAGGATTATACACTAGTGTGCCTCTCAGTAAAGGATTAGATGAACTTGAAGAAGAAAGAAGGACTGAGAATGCAGGCTCTTATGGGATGTGGATTTTAAAAGAAATGGGAAGATAATGAATTTTTTAAATAAGGTACTTACATGATATAAGGTATGAAATATCTTTTTCTAATATCCTGTAGATGCAGTTAACTGACATGTAGATTGCAAAAATGGAGACCCCTTAAAGTAGACCCAGTAAAGTATCTTCCAAAAAAATGGAGACCCCCCCAAAGTACTTCTCCCATAGCTTTCTCACCCTAATCAAGCCATTCTGTGCTCATAGATATATCTGGCAGTCACCACACGATTTGTTTAGACCCAGCACCTCTGCCCATAAATCACTTTCTCCTAAGGGATTCTTCCCTTTTGATGTTTCCCAGCCCCTTGTATCTATGACCTCCTTCTTCTTATTTAGTTAATTTATTCTCAGGAACTTTTTCAGATATACAAGTCCAAATTCATTATAACCTGTTATTCCTTTTCTCCCTTTGCCTTTTTTATAGTCATCTCAGTAAGTTCTCTGTCCTTCTCCCTCAACTCCATTTTTGAATTTATGTAATAGCCTTACTCACATTTAATAAGAGTTAATATGATAAAATTGAATTTAAAAAAAGCCACAAGAATGAGAGTAAAATTGAAAATAATTGAAAAATCCAGTGCTATGAGTCTTTAAAAATTTTTGAAAATATCTAACAACACCTTCAAATATTCTCACCAGCTTCTCATTGTCCTCTAATTAAAACTTCTTTGTTAATAATTAGATAAACCAGGCTGGAAGACTAATAGCAATATCAAACAGCAATATTTGAAATTAGAAGCATATTTAATGCCATCATTCCCCTTCTGGCTAATCACTATGGTAACTGTACTGTTATTTATACATCTCATTGCAGATATGCGATAATATTGGGCTAATAGCCTTCAATGGACTAGTGTGATACCATCATTTATGTCACTGTTACTATGAGAAAACACGTTCCAGTAACTCACAAAAGAACTTTGAGGACATAAAAACTGTGAGTTGGTGACTTTCTGCAACTTGTTTATTTGAAACACAGGTAGCACATATGCCAATTACAACAGAAAGAATTGTTCAGAATCATCTAGCTTGGTTTATCTAAGTTTGTTTTTTTTTAATACTATGTATTCTTTTTAAAGTTGACCCTTAAATTGGATGGGAACTTATACATCTAAAGAGTCTCAAACAACACAGTCCCAGAGAAGGAAAAAAAACTATATAAATGATAGGATATATATTAGAATCTTATATACATGCTTAGATTTTCTAAAGTAGCTTCACTATTTGAGGGAAGGGGATTGGCAGGGCTAATTAGAAGCATTCTCTTTAAAAACTTCTTAGTTAACTGTAAAATAAATAGTTCCAGCTTCAGTTGCTTTCTTCCTTTTTGATCACATCAAAGAATTTTTTAAAGTATTATAAAACTCCATTTCTATATAGGAAAAAAAGCCTTTATTGTTTATAGGGCTTACTGCAATAACAGAATTTCAGTTAACCTCAAATAGTGTCCAAACCATCTAAATAATGATTCTGGCAGAAAAGGAATTAGAAAGGAACCAAAGGATATGGTTCCATAAATTCTCATATTTAAAATGGAGAAAAATGGAATGTATAACTAAAGAAACAAAGGCCTCTTTTTTTTTTTTTTCATTTTGGCTACCTTGCCCATCCTCATACAAAATTAAAAGAAAAAATTTCTAGAAGGCCAAAATTATGAGTCTTGTTGTTGAATGGACTTAGGTTCAAATTTCATTCCATCATTTTCTGTGTCAGTGTATTATCTTTTATTTTTGAGATTTAGAAAAATTACTGCAAAAGTATTGCTACATTAAATACATTTATTTTCAGTAGTAAACGTAATAAAATGTTTTAAATCACCCTGAATTTCAATGAAGCCCTTAAAACACACTTGCTAATTTTTAACACTGTTATATAGTATGAAACAATCAGCACCCAGAAACTTATCTTTCTGATTCAGCACCTAAAAGCCTGAGTATGGAATTCAAAACACAAAGCACTTTCAGTCACTTCTGCATGAACAAGGAAAGTTCTTTCCAGGCAGCCTCATGAATAAAAAGATATTCTAAGAGATACTGGCTTGGCCTCCCTATCTTTGGAAACATAACTTTAAAAAATGCCATTTTTAAAGTTTAATAATAATATATGGAAAATAGTCCTGAATAGTTGCCCTAACCAAATAGACTACATTGTAAGTGTAGCCAATGCACACACACTTAAGCAAATAATTCCCTTTATTGCTTATCTTTCCCTTCACATTTATACCACATATGATCTATATCATTGGGCTTTCTTCAGAAAAGTAACAAATCAATACCAAACACTGCCAAAAAAGGAAGAATGTAGAAAGCAACAAATCAAGTATTTTAAAAATACATAGTTGATATAGAATCATGGACCCACAAACTACTGGTGGCCCCCTTAAGTCCCTGCAGAATTATTAAGCTGTCTTTCATGACCTTAGAATCACTGGGGAGGTAGTTACATTCTTCTTCTATGACCAGGATTCCCAATAGGCTGTTGAATGAATGGAGCCTGTATCCTGTCCCACAAAAACAAGGACACAAAACTAAACTATGCTCCATTCCATTGCATATTTGTTTACTCTTGTTTTACACAAAGTAGAGAAGTGGCTTTGAAAAGATGCCCTGGCCATGCTTTTTTTCTGAGCAGCAGATTAAAATACTTCAGCAATATAGAATGAACACACACTATTGCAGCCATTCATTCTCCCCCTCCATAGAAACCTGTTCATGTGGCTGACTATGTGTGTGAGTGTGTGTGTGAGAGAGACACATGTACAAGTTGAGATCAGACACGATTTTAATGAGCTAGATGTTTGGGGGCACATTCTCAGAGTCCACTGATATTTCAGCTAAGACAACATTTTAGGATGCCTTTTAGGGGGTTCTTGTCTTTCCAAGGTTACTATGATAGATATAACACCTTGGCTTTTTTTTCAGGTGACTTAAGTGAAAATAACCATTATGTCACATCTTCAGAGTAAGAGCAATTCAGAGGTGAAATTCTGGAATACAATATCAGAAACACAAACAGATTATTGCCAAAGAGATTGGCAACTAAGTTGGAAGACCACTGACATGCAGATGGATTTCTGGTTAAGGTCCCTACCTGCTTTCTCAAGGTCACTGAACCATTAAAATAACAAGGTTTGAAAAGAATTTAAATAGCGACTATTGGTAGAAAAAATTATTTGCTTCACTTTAATTTTTAAACTAGTGGAAATATCTGTCCAATTTCTCTTGCAAGGGTCGGATACAAGGCAACTGCATCCAGTGTCACCTCTAATTCCTACCAGAGCTAAGATAATATCCTTCATTAGATAAATTTGGCAAACCCGGCGATAGTGCTAATTCAGCTCCAACCCAAGTCTTTGTTACAGTTCTCATTTCAGTTTAGGCAGCTCAGATAAGCTTATCACAGGGCTTTGAACTGACATTCTGGGTTGGCACAATAGACCATATTACCAGGGAGGATCATTAATGAGCATCAATAAATGTTACTACCTTCAGAGAAGACACTAGCTCTGTAGTTTGCAAGGCAAGAAGTACAATGTTAGACCTTCCAATTGCCCATATATAACTGGAATCTAATCAGAATGAGTGTAGATGCATTTTTATGAAAAGCTACAAGAAATTTATCTGGCAAAATACAGTGCTTCCATATAGAAGATTTAAAAAAAAAAACTGAAGAAGATAATCCACATAGACTTTTAATTGAAAAGTACATAAGTGATGCTCTCTTTGCCTTTCCTTGTTATTCAAAGATTAAACTCATTTTGAATTAATGAAAAATGGTTTAATCTTAGAGTGCTAGCAGTCTCAATTTATTTAGGCCTGCCTATATATAAAGAACTAGCTTCAGATCCCTTTACAAACAACATCAGGTTCCATAACAAAACGATACCCAATCTCTCTTATAAGGCTATTTTCCAAAATCTATGGGTTTTGACTCTGGAATTCTTCACTCCCCCAAATCACACTAACAACATTTGACATGATGACAGAAAGAGCAAAAAGAATTCATTTCTGCCAAATAAGTACACTGCTGTTTTTTTGAAACCATCCTTCCCTTAATTCCATTTTGGTAAATTTCTAAGGAATATTTAAAATTGGAAAGACAGACTTTGGCTTAAGAGGTGGCCTCTCTGCCATTTTCATGGCTGATTTGAAACCCATTATGCACTCAATTCTGCATTGTAAAATCCAGGCTGGGGACAAATTTCTGCCTGTCATCTTAGGAAAGGCCAGGAGTTTTGCACCATCCTGTAGTGTGAAAACAGAAAATCAAAGCTCGCATAGAGCTGACTGCTTCTTTCCTGATCTGCTTGCAGCTTTTTTGAGGCAATCTTGGCTGTCACTATCTCAGCCTGGGAAGGATAATTTGGTAGAATAATATATAGTTTAAATAGCATCTCCCCAGGGAAAGTTCCTCCTTACACTTAATATTGAATGCAAAAAGATAATCAGCAAGTAATCATTTGATGCTTGGCTAAGAACCATTGCATGGGGAAAGCTTTTAGGAAGCACATTTTTTTTTAACCTGATAAGATCTTGATTCAGGAGCCAAGAGGCCCAGATATTTTCCTTATATTGTTCATTCTTTGCAATGGCATAAATGTAAAACTTCAGTTCATGGACCAAATTTGCTGTAAACATCACTCTAATTATATGATATAAATTGCAGACACAAAAATATCTTATAAGATTTTTTTTTTTTAATTTTAAGCAGCTCACTGAAAATGACAGTATGGATAACTCTGTAAATGACCTCTCCTGTCTAATGTCAATTTCAGAAAACAAGTTTCCATTGTAAATGTTTAATCAGTGTAGTTCCAGGAACCCAGCAAAGAAAACCTTATCTTCTCTCCCAACTTATTTGCTCTGCAAGCTCTTTCCTAGCTCTAGCTCAGCTTCCTACAAATACTTTAGGCTTTTCTGTCTCAAAGGAGCTGGGAGCTCTCTGTAGGTTCTGAGATAGACAGAAGCCCTGTGGTTGATTCCATTAGTCCAAGCCCTGGTTCTCTGCAAGGAAACTGCAGCATTTATGCTTGCAAAACCCTGGCAACCAGGTTCTAGAATGGCCACCAATACTGGCTGCACACATTCTTCCGTGCTGTTTTGCCCAAATCTTGCCCGAAGCCAGCCAACATCAGCAGAAAGCATCCTACCTTCCATCATGGTGGCAGAATTGCATTCCTTAATTTCCAAGGAGTCTGAAAAAACACAGGAGGATACGCTTCCAGGTCTCAGTTAAGTCCTCACAACGCCGCTGCTGAGGTCTGCAGTGTCAGCTGCCAAAGCCAAAGGAGACAAGTGTTAACCCGAAAGACAGGCCATGGATGCTTGCTGGTGCTGCTTCACCTACAGGCTCCCAGGAAGATGCTGAGAGAGAAAGGCAGAGGAACAGCAAGCCGGCCGAGCTGCACCGCCTGCGCTGCCTCGGCCAATCCCTTCAGCTCTGGACCTCGTCACATGGTAGCCAGCCTGCATCTCCTGACACAATACCCCCGGAGAGCACACGGAACCTATTTCCCTTCCCCATTCCTCTCCACCCCAGCGCCTCCCGTTTGTCACCAAATACATCGCCCCTTCCCCACCTGGTGACGCACTTCCCCCCGCCCCTCCGCGTCTTCTTCTTAAGCCTATTGCAGCGCCTGGGTGCCCGAGATTAATTATCAGGCGCTGCCACCTTAACAGCGGACTCTAGCATGAAAGGAGCACCTAAGTGGCTCGCTGCGGCGGGGATTTTTTTTTTTTTTTTTTTTTCCTTTTTTTAAAGAAAAACTTCTTAATAATTCCGTGCAGCCCGAAGTCTTGGCAACACGCTTTTAACGCTCCCATTCCAACCTCCTTTTGCCCTGAAGGAATGCCAAATGTCAGTATCCGTGGCTTCTGCGCACATCTGTGAGTCTCTCTCTCTCTCTCTCTCTCTCTCTCTCTCTCTCTCTCTCTCTCTC
>NW_026000082.1:788188-833163 GCF_001458135.2 Marmota marmota marmota
TTTTTTTTTTTTTTTTTTTTTTTGGTACCAGGGATTGAACTCAGGGGCACTTGGCCACTGGAGTCCTATTTTGTATTTTATTTAGAGACAGAGTCTCACTGAGTTGCTTAGCTTGCTTTTGCTTAGGCTGGCTTTGAACAGGCAATCCTCCTGCCTCAGCCTCCTGAGCCACTGGGATTACAAGTGTGCGCCACCACACCTAGCCTGGAGAGAGATGGAATTTTAGAAGCTGGAAAAATATTGGAATGGTTTAGAGTGGCAGTTCTAAAGAATTTAAGGAACTCTAAATAAGATATGAGGTTGCTATAAAATCTGGAGGTGAGTGAAAGCCCAGAAGTGCAGGAGTAGGGGACACTGCGAGCAGAGTCCATGAAGCTCAGGCTGCCTGCCCTCCCCTCCCACTGTAAGTTTCACAGTGTTTACCCAAGGTTCACAACAGTTTTGTTTTCAACAAGCAGCAAGGCTACCAGATAGAAAGTCTTTTGTTCTTAATATATTTTTAAATTATTAACTGGTAGATAATAATTGCACATATTTATGGGGTAACAGTGAGATACACATACACAATATTTAATGATCAGATCAAGATAATTGGCATATCAGTTACCTAAAAATCAAATTATTATTTTTTGTGTTTTGAATATTCAAAATCTTCTCTATTAGCTATGCAAGTATTTATGGTCAATCATATTTATTCTACTGTTCTATAGAACATTAGAAAAGATTCTTTGTTTCTAACTGAACCCCTGTGCATAATAACCATTATTTCTCCATCTCCTCATCTCCCTACACTTCTCAGGCTTTGGTAATCACTGTTTAACCTCTACTTCTATGAGCTCAACTTTTTAGCTTCCAGGTATAGGTGTAAGTAATGAGAAGTTGTGGTATTTGTTTTTCTGAACTTGACTTCACTTAATGTAATGTCCTTCAGGCTCATCCATGTTGTCACAAATTACAGGATTCCATTTCTCGTGTCTAAAAAATATTCAAGTGTGTGCTTGTGTGTGTGTGTGTGTGTGTGTGTACACACACATACTTATGCCCAGGAGTTCATCAGGAATGTGAAGGTATGTCCAGGTTTTTAGTAAGCCTTTTGTTGCTGTGACCAAAAGACCCAACAAGAACAATACGAGAGGAGTAAAAGTTTATTTGGGGTCTAAATTCATACATAGTCAGCTCCATTGCTGTGGTCCTGAGATGAGTCAAGTTGTGGAAGAGCATGGTGGAGAAAAGCAGCTCAGGACATGACAATCAGGAAGCAGAGATAGATAGATAGATAGATAGATAGATAGATAGATAGATAGAGCGAGCAAGTGAGCTGTGTTACCAAGGACAAAATATAAACTACAAAGGGACTCTCTCAGTGACCTATGTCCTCCAGTCATATTCTACCTATCTAGAGTTACACCTAGTTAATCCATATCAGTGGATTAACCCACAGATTGGGTTACAAAATGATCTAATCATTCACCTAGGAACCATTCTGCATTCTCTTACATAGAGGAGCTTTTCAGGGGATGCTTCATGTCCAAACCATAATACCAGGTATGCCCAGAGATCACTGTACATTCTTAGATAGTATTTGCAACTGTCCAAGATTAAGACCAAAAACTTAATGGATGAAGTCACTAGATATTTAATTTGTTTTCTGAAATCACATTTTTAAGGCAGTAATGATCTATTTCATATGCGTCCTGGAACCAAACTTCTTATATTCTTGCTATAAAAGTTGAATTCCTTCACTATTTCCCAATTTTAGTGTTTTGAAGGGCATGATCTGTCCATAGTTTAGAAAGAGAAAGAAGATCCTGAGAATTCAGTTATGAAGGAGAAAAGAAAATTAACATAATGGAAAAGTTCAGGAGATAATGATCTTAGCACTACTTTTGACTCCTGAGTCTTTCCATCTTGCTATCCCTTTTGAGACAATCCAATGAATCTGGAAATATACATTTTGGAAAATATCATCCAAAGTCTAGAAATCAACAGAAATTCTCACTTCAGAAGTTGGATTTCCCTGGGATGATATAGGTAAAAGATGTACACCTATACACACATACACACACTCACATACTCTCTCTCTCTCTCTCTCTCTCACACACACACACACACACACACACACACACACACATACACACACACACATACACACACACTATTTATTAGGTTAGCTCACAGAATTATAGGAAGAACCGAACAACTGAGAAAGCAACAACAAAAACATTGCTACACTCAAGTAAACTAAATCCTCAGAACTCTCTCCATTTCTCCCAGGATTTCAGCTCCTTTTCTCTTACTAGTTTTTATCCATGTGATCAGGGATCTGGCCATTAGGCTATTCTAAGATCACGTCTTTGCAATTTGACTTCCAAGATATCCTTCAACAAACTTCCAGGGAAGACCTGGCTAATCAGTGGGGCCAAGTTGATGGGGTCTCTTGATGGTTTTTGAAAAGCTAAAAACTATGTTGAAGTTAGTCATATGCCCACTATTGTGACTAAACATGGAGTAAAAAGAAAGGCAAGTTTTGATGACAATCTTTAACAGTATGAACTCCTGATATGATTGGAGGGGTAGAAAAGATGTTGTCAAAGGAAGAAAAGGTATTATTACCAGAAAAAATATGGGGAAAGAAACTAGGAAACAAAAGCTATAAACTACATAGATTTTACTTATGTACCTAAGATGAAGCTTACCAAGGACTCACTGTAGCAGAGGCGCACAGTGTGCCACATTAATCCCACACAACAGACTTGAGAGGTTGTTTATACATGCCCACTAACTACATCCAGAAAGAAACCTGAAGACCTTGTAGCCACCCTCTTCCCCACTGGGGATACAGATCCTTCTTGTTGGGCCACTTACTCTAAAGACAAGGCATGTCCTGGGACTTGACACTCATTGGTCTATGCTGGTCCAGAGAGCCCTGTATCCATACCTCTGTGAGTGCTAAAGGAATTTATACCAGCTGGGAGTTCTGCTTAGTTTATATCTATGTTGAAAAAAATAAGCAGTAGGAATTGAATATATGAGGAGAATCAATAGTTTCGGAAAAGAAGTTTTGGAAAAGAACACAATTATGGTTCGCTACAGCAGAGGAAATACCCTCATTGAAGGACAGGAAATGTAGAAAACTGGAAAGATATTTTTTTAAAAATCTATTTTTAGTTTTTGTATAGTTTCAAGGATACATCAGCAATTAATAAGAGCAGATTGCTATGATAACATAAAAACATAATAAGAGAAAGAGTACACAAAAGTAGTAAAAACATTAAATAATTTTAAATGTTACAACTATAGTCAATGATGTAACAAATGCTGCCAAGATTATACATTGATAGGCCAGTGGCAATATTTTTGAAGCATAGACCCACAACCACAATAGCAACTGGCCCAAATATAGTGGAATTCTCTCTCCCTTTGCAGAATCGGTTAACTCAATGCAGCTTTAACAGTTCAAGAAAATAGAAGAAAAGAAAAGGTTCTGTAGTTTACTTTATAAATTTTAGATCATGACAAAAATAATAAAGAATAAACTATAGTTCAGTCTCATTTATGAATATTAATGCAAAAATTAAAATAATTACAAACTTAATCCAGCTTTTCAAAAACATGATATATATATATGTATATATATACACACACAAATGCACACATATACATCATGATATAGAAAAATAATTCAAAATTTAAAAAATCTAATAATATAATTCATAATATTAAACTATCAAAATAATTGCATCATTGTCTCCATAGTTATTGAAAAAAACTTTTGATTAATTTCCACTCAAGTCACTCATTAAACAAATTAAAATCTTAACATAAAAGAGATTTAAAGAACTTCCTTATGGTGATAAAATATGCAAATCTCTGCCCCAAATCTACACCCCAAATCTACTATCTTGTTAAATGGAGATATAATGAAAATTTCTAATTTTAGGAATAAAAATCAGGAATAAGACTTAAATGTTCTTTGTTGTTACTGTTATTTAATATTTAATATTGTTCTACAAATATCATTCCCAAATTAGGAAGATAAAGAAATTATATTGTGTCAGAGACATTGATATGTGCTTATCACACTATTTTTTTTCTATCTGGGTACATAACAAGACTGTATGTGTCACCTTTCCTTGCATTTGGGTGGGGTCATATAACTAAATTAAGGCAAATGGAATTTTCCAGGCCTAGCCTTTATAAACATCTTGTGTACTCTCCATATTTTTATTCCCCTTGAAAATGTTAAGAGAGCTGCCTGATCTTCATCTGTCTTTGTGAAAGAACTAAACTTTTATAGCGTTAATCTCTAAACTATTCATATTCATCATTTTTATATAGGTATGAACATATATATGTGCATTGTATATCATCCAGGGGTGCTATAGCAAAGTACCATAAACTGGGTAGCTTATAAACAACAGAATTTTATTTCTTGAGGCTGGAACTCTAAGACCAAATTCCCAGCAGATTGTCAAGTGACAGCCTACTGTTTGGTTCTATGTTCTCATGTTGTAGAAGGTCAGGAATCTCTCTGGATGTCTTTCATAAGGGCTCTAATCCCATTCATGAATTCTCTGGCCTCATGATCTACTCACATCCCAAAGACACCATCTCCTAACACTGTCACCTTGGAGGTTAAGATTTCAACACAGGAGTTTTAGATGGACATAACATTCACTTCATTGCAATATGTGCCCACAATATTTTGTGGGTGATATGTTTTAAAATATATATTTTTAATAAAAAATCTACAGGGAGAGTAATTCAAACCTAGGAAACTTCTAGAAGAGAGGCCATCAAAAAGGAAAGAACTAGGTATACTATACAATAATGGTAGTCAGTTGCTCTGTGTGCCGATTCAGCCCTTGAAATATGCCTAGTCTAAATTGAGATATGATGTAACTATAAAATACATACCAAAATTTGAAGAGCGTATAAAAGAGAACGTAAAACATATCATTAATAATTTTATGTTCATTACAGGTGGAAATGATAATTTTTATACACTTTGTGAAATAAAATATATTACTAAATGGATTTCATCTGTTTCTTTTTAATGTGTCTACTAGAAAATTAATTAGGTGGCTCACACTACATTTCCATTGGACAGATTCTGAGAGTCAACCCAACAAAAACGAGCAAGGAGGACTGGCTAAGTTGAAGAGGTTGCATATTGCAGGTGCATATCCCCACCACACTCACATCCCATCATTTCTTCACCCGACAAAGACATGTTAAGAATTATCTATGCCAAGGCATTATGTCAGATTTAAGGACACAACGATGGAAAAGGCACAAGCCTTTCAAGAAGCTTATTTAGTAAGGGGAGGAAGCAGATAAACTAACCAACAATTATAGTACAGAATGCCACAGCAGCACAAAAAAGGAACTCTCAGGATGGAGGAGAGAAAGCAAAGGCTCTCTAACACAGGTACTCCTTGAGCTGCCCTTTTGAGGGCAAGTCAAGTACACACTCCTACTGAACCCATCTATCTACTCCTACCTGCTTCCTCACCCTCATTTCTCCTCAACTTTAATCTCTCCTCCAATAACCCTTGCAGTGTTCTGCATGGATATCCAGTTCAATGGTGGACTGAAACATCTGTAGACACTTTAGCATCATCTTGCCTAAATTCAACCCCCGTTTTCCTTTAATGAGATGGTTTCTCTCCTTTCCCTATATCTGCTCCAGTGGAAGCCATCACTCTTTCCCATGTCCTATCTTCATCCCCACCTCACTGAATGAAGAGGAGGGGCTGGTATTGCCTTAGTTCCCACCTGAGTTTCTGTGCCAGTTTCTCATGGCCTACTCACCTCCCAAGACCCCACCTCCTAACACTGTCACCTTGGAGGTTAAGATTCTTCTATGATGCAGCCTGCCTGCTTTCCCTCATTTTGGTGTTTTTACCAACCTCAGATCCCCTCCAGGTCAAACTTTCCTCTATGACTTCAGCAACTATATCACAGTCCTCTTTAGCTCACCACCTGTCCTGTCATTCATGACTTAGCATCTCTTCCATAATCCTGCATCTCTACCTTAAAGTTCCTTGACTCTCTGATAACTTTAATTTCTATTGTAGTTTATTCCCCCAAAATATAAACCTATTTTGGACCTCATCTTTGTGTTTAATATTTTAAATCTAATTTATCATCCTTGAATTATTTCATATATAGTAATCATCATTTAAAAAGACATCTACACAAAAGGAATCATAAATTTCCTTTAACATTTCTTACAAAAAACAACATAATGCTGGATGCAGAACCTACTTACTGCCCAATAATTACTTTATAAACAAATATATCATGTTTCACTTTGTGATATAAATCCAATAACAGTAATATTATTCTGCTTATTTTTACTATCTTTTTGACAGGAAAGAAATTTGAGGAAGCATAAATGTTTCTTGTTGGATAAGCCCAGAGAGCCCTAGGAAAATCTCAGTAGGAACACAAGCCCAGAAAATTGCCTCTCAGATTGGGGCTCTTAAGCCTGTCCTAGTTGGGTAGGGTTGTTATTAGAGAAATGAAGAAGAAAAAACAAAGAATATTATATTAATAGCCAAAGTTTATTAAGTATTTTCTGTAGGCAGTCATCTAAGTGCTTTGTAACCATTATTTCATGTAATTTCCCCAAACCTATGGATTTGACATTCTATTCCCATTTAACATTTAACAGCGGTTCAGAAGTGATAAGTGGCTTCTCTAAGAAAACAACAAGTTACAGAATTGGGGCTTAAGCTCTCATCTATCTGACACTAAAGCCCACTATTTAACTTTGAGATTGAAGGAGTATAAACTTGTTTTGTGAACATTAATTGCTTTTGGCCTCCAACATAATCCTTCTTTTATCTAGTAACACAACTCCTTTTTTTAGGGAAGAAATTCTATTCTCTCTATGTACCGCCATAAAGAAGAAATGGTTTCTGTCATCTCCTTCCTCACGATGATGATTAGTCAAGAGAAACATATCTGGCCCAAGGTGAACCAATAATACCTTATGCCCCAGGCCATAAACCAAGCTGGCCCAATTAGAATCCAACACTAGGAGTAAAGATTCTGAAGAGGAGACTTTTCCTCTGAGGTACTAAATTTATAAGAATGGAAACCCAAAATTATGAATTGTCATGTTCCTCACCTTGAAAAAGCCTCTGTGCAGAAGAGAATGAAATAACATGGAGAGAGTCAGGTAGGAAGTCAGTCTTTTTTGGCAAGTGAACCTTTCATGTTTTTTGTTCTTGATCTTCCCATGGTTAAGGGAACATAGTTCATTTGTGATTCTATGACAAAAGACCACAAACTGGTTACCTTATAGAAATTTATTTCTCACAGTTCTGGAGGCTGAAGAATCTAAGACCAAGGCACCTGTATGCTCAGTGTCCAGTAGGAACTGCTCTCTGTTTCTAAAATAGTGCCTTGTTGCTATTTCCTCCAGAGGAGATCAATGCTATGCCTCACCTGGTAGAAGGGATGAAAGCACATATGCTGTGTGAATCCCCTGTTACAAAGGCCTTAATCCCACCCAATCTGTGGAGCCCTCACAACTTAATCACTTTCAAAGGCCCCTTCTCTCCAAACAACTGCATCAGGGACTAAGTTTCAACATGAATTTTGGAGGGGACATATACATTTGAACCATAGCAGGAACTGATAACTTCCCCATTTTGCTTAGGCAAATTCAGGTTGGCTGTCTGTCACTTGCAAAGGAGTGGCAAGATCAAAACCAAGAATATTGACAGGTAGAAAACCTTGTCCAAGAAGCAAAAGAAATGACAAAACTAAGAGATGAAGGCAAGAAGAGGCAAGTCAGAAAATACCAAAAGTAGTTCAGTGAGAGAGACATTGGGAACGAAGCCATCTAAGATCATTTATTGTGCAAGAGCTCCAAGAAACATAAAATTCTTTCTTTTTAGGGTTTTCTAGCCAAAATAAAAATCAACAGGTCAACTTAATTTAAAGACATGAGCAGGGGGTAGCAAAGTGCTTGCTCAGCATGCACAAGCCCCCTGCTCCCTAAAAGACATAGATAGAGTAAGAACAATGATCATAATATCATAAGATAAAATAAATTCTTTTAAGAGTCAAGCCCAAAGAAGGCCATCCCCATCCTAAAATAATGTTTTTCACTGGTATCCTTGCCAGTTTTTAAATGACAAAAAAAAAAAAATATATATATATATATATATATATATATGAGACCTGAGGACAAAATCAAAATAAAAATCAAAGATATTTGCATATATAACATGTCACATTAGCCTAGAAACATGAGTTATGGAGAATGAACTCCTAGAAGAAAAAGAGCCTTAGTTTTTGGTAGACTTAATTTCACCCAGATGATGTGTTGAGGTTTTTATACGAGGAGATATTTAATATTTGACAATGGACCAAGGGTGCACACACCACTTCTAATTACATAGCTATAAAAAAAGCAGCTTTCTCACTCTGCATTTACATTTGAAAATATAATTGCATGAGCTTAATTTCCTAACTCGGTTTAGCTGGGATCAGTGTCAAGCTGCAAGCTCCAAGATGTCTATAGTTCATTGGTTCACTTTGTGATTGCCATAGCTACCAAGGACTTCAGTGCCCTGGTCTCTGGGAGGGAGGGCTAAAGGCTTGGATTGAAGCTTTATTTAGCAAATCCTTTCCATTTAAAACCCATAAGCTCCTTGTCCCTGTCAGCAAGTGTCCAAAAGGGGCCTTGTCAACAGATGCCACTAGACGGGGGCACTACTGAGAGCAAAGAGAATTAGGAGGAGCCTTGGAGCTTCAGTTGCAATCAGGCTTTTCATGTGTGTAAGCACATGTGATATGTATGGTGTGTAGATGTGCATGTAGTCAGGCAGGTGTGTTTATCAGCTGAAACTGAACTGTGCTTTCATACTGCAGAGCCAAATTAAAAATAGTTCAACTGCCAATAGCTTCTTATAGATTTTATGATCATGGTTCAGAAAAGGAATAGTATCCAGCTAAATTCATTGTAGAATTTACCACCAGTACACATACGACCAAAATTTTTTGAGGGCTGCTCATTTAAATAGACACGTGTGTCCAAATTATAATATGAATTGTGCAACGTATTCTTTGCAGGCTTCAAATGTTTGGAGGGCTTAGGGTTTACACTCAAGAAAAAGCAGAAGGGCTTATACTGTGGCTTCCTTTTTCTTCTTTAAGAAAATAGTTGTACTCTTCTTTATTCACGTCTCTGGAAACAGGCCATGCTGAAGTGTTTCTACCATAAAAGGGACAAATTACTAAGTTCTCTAATCTTATCACTTTTTCAGTTGACAACTACACCAAATTATGCTACTCATAAAATGGAATAAGAGAAGGGTCTTGATGAATAAATCATTTCAGTTTCAAGGTTGCTTGAAAAATAGTGATAGAGATATAAATTCTATTAAGTGAGAAACTCTACACTTTAAATTGGATACACATGGTGAACTTGAGAAATGGATTTGTGATGAGAAATGTATTCTCTTTGTGAACCAAAGTAATGCAGTGATTTCTAATTTCATTACAGCATTAGCTGATTATAATTCAGTGTGTTAATTTAATATTATGGGTGATAAGCTGTGCCCTAGTTCTAGTTCTGAACTGGAATAACCCCAGGTGTATCTGTATCCCCATTGTCAGACTATGCCTTTTGAAAGTGCCTTTGAATCAGCATCCTTTCATCTGTAGCTTCAACTGCACTGGTGGTGAACCTAACCTGGAAAAAAGCTGGAAAGAATGTTAGGAATTGCATTTATTCCAACTAGCAGGCGAGGCCTCAAATTATTTGTGTTTACAGGGGAGCATCAGATTGCAGAGAGTGAACTCTGGATTCCAGAGAACCCTCCACCATTTTATTCTGGTCCATATGCCAGATCTACCCTGTTTTGGTACTGACTTCACAAGACCTGTTTCCTAGAGGCTCTGACATCTTTTCTAGCTTTATAACGTATCCTTTAGTATCTATTTTCTGCTTGTAGTTTTACATCACTGGACATAACAGCCACCGAGGCCATGGGTACTGAATATAAACCACTGACAGATGGGCACTCACTGTATCAGTCTGAATTTGTTCAAGAAAATAGAGCTATTATAGGAAGTAATGGGTATAGATAGATTTAATAAGGAAAATGTCGCTTACACAAATGTGAGAAGAGCTGGAGAGTATCAATCTGGAAGGCTGAGACTGGAGAATCAGAAAACAGTCACCATATTAGCCTGAAGCACAGGAGTTGGGAAAGAATGGTGTCACTTATGGAAGAGTCTTGAAACCTCTGTGACTGCTAGGTGGGAGATTGTGAAGTATGGAAACCCACCCAATGGAATGGCAATGACATTTCAAACCCATTTACTTCACCTGTACCTTCCAAATATCTTGCAAGTTATTCCTATTGGAGAACTCTAATCCAGAGCCATACAGGGAGATTTTAGGAAACTGATTTCCCAAGCTCTAAATGGAATCCTCAAGTTGCTACCAAATTGACAACAAACTAATACACTTGGCATCTTCCAGTATTTGCTATCCGTTTCCAGTTTTTTTATATTTAATAACTTCTAAGAAAAGAGTATAATCTCACATGAATTTCTTTATTACAATGCATACATCTTTTAACAACAAAAGACCACAAAATCCACAAAAGGAGATTCAAGTTCTATAAGTCATTTTTATTATCTCTGGATGATGTAAGTCCCTCTTTAGCCAAGTTAGTTACACTTTTGAGATCCTGTATATAAATACTAAAATATATGGGGGATCATTGTTGTAATGTTTTCTATTACAGAATATGAAACTGATGATAGGATAAAGAGAAAAATAATCCATTAATCTATGAAAATATAAGCAAACCAAAACAAAAAAGTAAATGAGCATAATTACTACAATTATTGTTTCTATAATTGATGATCTAGCCATAATTTGTACTTTTATCTTTCTTAAACTTTCTTTAGTCTATTTTTTCCCACTAAGTGGTGCAGTTGGTTGTAGTTCTGTGCTTAGTGTAGTTACCCATGTCTTCCTGAAGGATCTCTGTCATTAGTGGTCCTGTCTGCAATAATGTCATATAGTTTTCCACTGCCTTTTGCCATAGACTCTGAGTACCAAGAGGCATTTCAAAAAACTTTCTGGGTTTAGTCACACCCCCATTCCTGTTTTGCAGTACCAAGTGAATTTCCCCTTTATACATACGCAGGATGAATTGCTGCAACCTTCCTAGTAACATCCTACTGTGCTGTTGGTTCTGTGGCATAGGTGCCTATAATAGTTAGACAGCAGGTGTAATTTTTATTTCATAGTAATTATTGCTATATCTACTCTCCTGAGGAGTTATGCTCTTCAAAGCAGCAAGGCCAAGATGCAAGCACTGAAATTTTTAAAAAAAAAGTTTAATGGGTTATTTGAGATGGCAATGAGAAGAGTCAGTATTATTTCCACGGTGAGTTTCCTAAGTCCATGCATCCTGGCTGTAGGTGAAATAACCTCATGAACTGATTGCTGATTCAGAAGACCTACAGCTCCTTCAGGACATTTCCCAAGCCCTGTAGTTTGTCAAGCAGCTAAAACCCTGTGTTTTCAAAACACCCATGCCAATGTTATATTAGGCCAGCTGCTTTCAGAATGATGGAAAATACAGAAAGGCAAGTGAGTTCTGAGGGCATGAACCTACCACTACATTGCTTTCACTGCACAATTCTTTCCTTGGTTAAAGATAATGTCTGTGTGGAACTCAAAGACAGTGAATAAGGCATTCTGTAAGTCCACAGATGGTAATTTTAGTAGAAGCACTGTAGGTAAAGAAGGCAAATCTATCTATCCATCCATCCATCCATGTTTTCTTTTTTCAGTAAAAACAAATCACTGCCATCAGGAAGCTGGTTGGGCCTCCTAGGAAATGGTGTCGTACTGTTGAAATTAGTATTGATCTTTGCATTTGGCAGGTTGGCCACAGATTATAGTCAGCAGCCCTGGTGAGTGCACGGTCTTCATTCTGCTACAATGGCCATTTTGATCTTAAGCACATTGAGCAAGGGAAAGTAGGGCTGGAGAATGAGATTGATGGACATCTGCAACTAGGATCATCCTGTTCCTGTGATTATTGAAACTTTTACCTGATGTGTTATGCATTTAGTAAGTTTACATGGGACACAAATATCCAGATATTCTATGTCAATTTGGAGAGTTTTACTCACATATCTCTTCTTCAGATCTCCTTGTAATTAAATGTCCAATTTTATGTTTTTCAACTCCAGGATCATCTACCATCTAGATTCACTGTTATTGCCCACAAAACAGTATATAGGTTCATTCCTTAGCATCGATTTCCCTCCAAGCAAAATGACCAACAAGGGGCATTGCTCAAAGTTCTTTTCCCTGAGTATGTGCTACACTCCCATTCCTTAGAGTCACTCCTGAATGGTCTGCAGTGCTTCAAAGCCCACTTCCAATTGCAAACACCTATGATGCAGAACCATAAGCAAAGAAGCATTGTTTTCATCAAAGAACTGGTCATAGGGGACTCACCATGAGGTCATAGTTGCTGATTGAGGGAGCTGATGCCTTGCAGCTAGTGTCTCCAGGACCTACTTAAGCCCTGTCTTGTGTGTACTACTTCTACTTGATGATGAAATGTTGCTGTGTGCATGCAAATTTATAATTTCTTGAGCCAAGAAAGAAACATTCTATGATTAGAAACTAAGGTCACATGGTAAATTGACAGCCAATTATCCAATATTTAGTTACTTCTAGGATCTAAGAACAAGTCAAAAGCTGTTTCTCAAAAAGAAAATACTTATTACAGATGACAACATAGCTTCACTTCAAAATTCAAGAGGTCTGCAGTGTTATTTATTGATAGTGGTCTAAGTCTCCACACAGCATTCATATCTGCAATGGGTGATTTTTTATTCTTGGGTCTACAGAGTTATGTGGCTCAAGTGGTAGAGCAGCTTGGATAGCAGCCTGGACCTGTTGCAGGCCTTCTCTTGCTTTGTCCCCCACTGGGGACTGGCAGTTTCAATAGGTTACTCAATAAATGAGTCAAAGCAGCATGACTAAATGAGGCACATATTGCCTCAAAATTCAAAGAGGCGCCCTTAAGTATTCCATGTTTTTCTAGTGTTTGGAGCCACATGTTCCTCACATTGTAGGGAAGATATTGATCCATTCCAGACTACAGAACTCCTAGAAATCTTACTGAATTTGGATGCTTCTGAGTTTTCAATAAATGGGCAAGTCCTGTATTTTGTGGTCCCACACCTGCCATGCATACAAAAATATTATCTATTTCTTGTTTTCTAGTTCTAATCAGCCTGATATCACCAATGCAATGGGTCAGAAAAATGTCCTATGAAATTGTTCAACAATCATGGTTCCTGAGGACTGAGTTATAAAAGAAATCTGAGGTAAAGTAAAATATTGCTGATCCTGTCATGTGAAAGAGAAATTAATTTTTTTTCCTAATTGTGTTTACTCACTCTTATTCTCTATACTAACAAGTATAGAAAAAAATCTACTAGATTAACAGTTGCACACCAGATATCAGGGGCTCTGTTGATACCATAAAAATCCACATCTGGTTGAAGTTGTCACCTAGTTAAATTTATAGTAATTCACTATCATTTCCAAAATTCATCTTATCTCCTCACCGGCCAAGTTCATAGGTAGAATGGGCAGAGTGGATAGGGACTAATATACATCAATTTTTCAAGTATTTGATGTGGTATCATGTTTGGTTACTGTTTTAGCAGTGAAAGGACTTTCTTACAAGAATACCTGTCATTTCACAAATCAAGGAATTAAAGTGGCATGTCTCAGCATGCCCTCTCCAACTATGCTTTCCAGAATTAGGGAAATAGGTTGGAGACCTAAAGGATCTATAGTGAGACAGCCATAAGCCAAGACTTAATTAATCACACAGCCTTCATAAGCCCTAGTTTGACAATTTGTACACAATTGGCATTTGGGTCTCTAGGAATGAACATTAGTTCAGAATCAGTTTCTACTAAACCCCTGGAAAGTTGGTAGGGCTACTATCCTTCTGGAGGTGATAGAAAATTATCTGTTTTCTCGTTTTTTTTTATCTTTTAGAATCTACTTACATTGTGTCATTGCCCCCTTTTATCTTCAAAATCAACAGTGACCAGCGGAATCTTTCTCATGATGCTATATCTTTGATTCTGACTCTTCTGCTTCATTCTTCCATCTGTGTAAGGACCTCTGTGATTTCATTGAACCCACACAGATAATTAGAGATAACTTCCTTATTTCACAGTCAGCTGATTATAAACTTAATTCCACCTGCAACCTTGATTTCCCCTTAGCCATGTATCAGGACATATTTACAGAATCTGAGAATTAGGATGTGGGCATATTAAAGGGGCCATTATTTTGCCTATCACATCTGACCATCTTTTAAGAAGAACTCTAGATCTATGATTTATCTCATATCTTGGATTTCGTCAAGGTTACATGACTATGTATTGTAGTGATTCATGTTTGAATCATGAGCTCAAGTTTTGGGTTTCATTTGTTTGTTTTGCATATACAAATCTAGAGAGATTTTTTCCTTTTTTATTGGTTTTATTTTTTAAGTACACGATAGTGGAATGCATCACAATTCTTATTACACATATAGAACAAATTTTCATACCTCTGTATATAAAGTATGTTCACACCAATTCATGTCTTCATACATGTACTTTGGATAATGATGTCCATCACATTCCTCCATCATTGCTAACCCCTGCCCCATCCCTTCCCCTCCCACCCCTCTGCCCTATCTAGAATTCATCTGTTCCTCCCATGCTCCCTCTCCCTACCTAACTATGAGTCAGTCACCTTATATCAGACAAAACATTCACTATTTGTTTTTTTTGGGGGGGGGGCGGGATTGGCTAACTTCACTTAGCATTATCTTCTCCAACTGCATCCATTTACCTGCAAATGCCATGATTTTATTCTCTTTTATTGCTGAGTAATATACCATTGTGTATATATGCCACATTTTTTAATCCATTCATCTACTGAAGGGCATTTAGGTTGGTTCTACTGTTTAGCTATTGTGAATTGTGCAGCTATAAACACTGATGTGGCTGTGACCCTGTACTATGCTGTCTTTAAGTCCTTTGGGTATAGACCAAGGAGAGGGATAGTTGGGTCAAATGGTGGTTCCATTCCAAGTTTTCCAAGGAATCTCCATAATGCTTTCCATATTGGCTGCACCAATTTGCAGTCTCACCAGCAATGTATGAGTGTGCCTTTTCCCCCACATCCTCGCCAAAACTTATTGTTGTTTGTCTTCATAATGGCTGCCATTCTGACTGGAGTGAGATGGTATCTTAGAGTAGTTTTGTTTTGCATTTCTCTAATTGCTAGAGATGATGAACATTTTCTCATATATTTGTTGATTGATTGGATATCCTCTTCTGAGAAGTGTCTGTTCATGTCCTTGGCCCATTTATTGATTGGGTTATTTTTTAAATTTTTTTATTTTTGGTGTTTAGCTTTTTGAGTTCTTTATATACCCTAGAGATTAGTGCTTTGTCTGATGTGTGAGGGGTAAAAATTTGCCCTCACACAGATTCTCTACTCACCTCACAGATTGTTTCTTTTGCTGAGAAGAAAACTTTTTAGTTTGTGTCCATGCCACTTACTGATTCTTGGTTTCAATTCTTGTACTATAGGAGTCTTATTAAGAAAGTTGGGGCCTAATCCCACATGATGGAGATTAGGGCCTACTTTTTCTTCTATTAGACTGGTTGTATTCCTAAGTTCTTGACCCATTTTGAGTTGAGTTTGTGCATGGTGAGAGATAGGGGTTTAATTTCATTTTGTTGCATATGGATTTCCAGCTTTCCCATCTCCATTTGTTGAAGAGGCTATCTTTTCTCTGATGCAAGTTTTTGGTGCCTTTGTCCAATATAAGAAAATTGTGATTTTGTGGGTTAGTCTCTGTGTCCTCTATTCTGTACCATTGGTCTCCCAGTCTGTTTTGGTGCCAATACCTTGCTGTTTTTGTTACTATTGCTCTGTAGTATAGTTTAAGTTCTGGTATAGCGATGCCACCTGCTTCACTCTTCCTGCTAAGGATTGCTTTTGCTATTCTGGGTCTCTTGTTTTTCCAGATGAATTATATGATTGATTTTTTCTATTTCTATGAGGAATGTCATTGGGATTTTTGATCGGAATTGTATTAAATCTGTATAGTGCTTTTGGAAGTATGGTCATTTTGTTAATATTAATTCTGCCTGTCTAAGAACAAGGTAGATCTTTCCAACTTCTAAGGTCTTCTTTGATTTCTTTCTGTAGAGTTCTGTAGTTTTCATTGTATAGATCTTTCACCTCTTTCGTTAAGTTGATTCCCAAGTATTGTATTTTTACTTTTTTGAGGCTATTGTGAATGGGGTGGTTTTCCTCATTTCCCTCTGAGTGGATTTGTCACTGATACACAGAAATGCTTTTGACTTATGGGTGTTGATTTTATAATCTGCTACTTTGCTGAATTCATTAACTAGTTCTAGAAGTTTTCTGGTGGAGCTTTTTGGGTCTTCTAGGTATAGAATCATATTGTCAGCAAATAGTGCTAATTTAAGTTCTTCTTTTCCTATAGGTATCCCTTTAATTTCTTTTGTCTGTCTAATTGCTCTGGCCAGTGTTTCAAGGACTACGTTAAATAGAAGTGGTGAAAGAGGGCATCCCTGTCTTGTTCCAGTTTTTAGAGGGAATGCCTTCAATTTTTCTCCATTTAGAATGATGTTGGCCTGGGGCTTAGCATAGATAGCCTTTACAATATTGAGATATGTTCCTTTTATCCCTAGTTTTTCTAGTGTTTTGAACATGAAGGAGTTCTGTATTTTGTCAAATTCTTTTTCTGCGTCTATTGAGATGATCATATGATTCTTATCTTTTATTACATTTATTGATTTCCTTTTGTTGAACCAACCTTGCATACCTGGGATGAATCTCACTGGATCATGGTGCATGATCTTCTTGATATGTTTTTCTATTTGATTGGCCAGAATTTTATTGAGAATTTTTGCATCTATGTTCATTAGAGATATTGGTCTAAAGTTTTCTGTTTTTGATGTGTCTTTGACTGGTTTTGGAATCAGGGTGATATTGGCCTCATAGGATGAGTTTGGAAGTGCTGCCTCTTCTTCTATTTCCTGAAATAAATTGAAGAAT
Source organism: Marmota marmota marmota (assembly GCF_001458135.2). Taxonomy (NCBI): domain Eukaryota; kingdom Metazoa; phylum Chordata; class Mammalia; order Rodentia; family Sciuridae; genus Marmota; species Marmota marmota. The sequence goes on from NW_026000082.1 coordinate 805,365, forward strand.
ATTGGTATTAGTTCTTCTTTAAAGGTCTTGTAGAACTCAGCTGTGTAACTGTCAGGTCCTGGGCTTTTCTTGGTTGGTAGGCTTCTGATGGTGTCTTCTATTTCATCACTTAATATTGGTCTGTTTAAATTGTGTATTCTTCCTGATTCAATCTGGGCAAGTTGTATGACTTAAGAAATTCGTCGCTGACTTCACTATCCTCTATTTTATTGGAATATAAGTTTTAAAAATATTTCTTAATTATCCTCTATATTTCTGTAGTGTCTGTTGTGATATTTCCTTTTTCATCACATTGGCTGGTAATTTGAGTTCTCTCTCTCCTTCTCTTTGTTAGCATAGCTAAGGGTCTGTCAATTTTATTTATTTTTTCAAAGAACTAACTTTTTATTTGGCCAATTTTTTCAATTGTTTCTTTTGTGTTTTGATTTCATTGATTTCAGCTCTAATTTTACTTATTTCTTGCCTTCTACTGATTTTGCTGTTGATTGGTTCTTCTTTTTCTAGGGCTTTGAGACGTAAAGTGAGGTCATTTATTTGTTGACCTTTTATTTTTTTAAGGAATGAACTTCATGCGATGAACTTTGCTCTTAGAACTGCTTTAATAGTGTCCTAGAGATTTTGATATGTTGTGTCCATGTTCTCATTTACCTCAAAAAATTTTGTTTTATTGTTGGTTGTTCAAAACATTACATAGTTCTTGACATATCATATTTCACACTTTGATTCAAGTGGATTATGAACTCCCATTTTTACCCCGTATACAGATTGCAGAATCACATTGGTTACACGTCCACTGATTTACATATTGCCATACTAGTGTCTGTTGTATTCTGCTGCCTTTCCTGCAGATACCTCAAAGAATTTTGGGGGGCTGGGGATGTGGCTCAAGTGGTAGCACGCTCGCCTGGCATGCGTGTGGCCCGGGTTCAATCCTCAGCACCACATACAAACAAAGATGTTGTGTCCGCCGAGAACTAAAAGATAAATATTAAAAAATTCTCTCTCTCTCTCTCTCCCTCTCTCTCTCTCTCTTTAAAAAAAAAAAGAATTTTAAAATCTCCTCTTTGATGTCTTCTGCAACCCATTGTTCATTCAGTAGCATATTGTTTAGTCTCTAGGTGTTGGAGTAATTTTTATTTTTTTATTTTGTCATTGATTTCCAATTTCATTCCATTATGATCTGATAAAATACATGGTAGTATCTCTACTTTTTTGTATTTGCTAAGAGTTGCTTTGTGGCATAGCACATGGTCTATTTTAGAGAAGGATCCATGTACTGCTGAGAAGAAAGTGTATCCGCTTGATGCAGGTTGAAATATTCTATATATGTCAGTTAAGTCTAAGTTATTGATTGTATTATTGAGTTCTATAGATTCTTTACTCAACTTTTGTTTTGAAGATCTATCCAATGGTGAGAGAGGGGTCTGTTAAAGTCACCTAAGATTGTTGTGTTGTGATCAATTTGACTCTTGAACTTGTGAAGAATTTGTTTGATGAACATAGCTGCACCATTGTTTGGGGAATATATATTTATGATTGTTATGTCTTGTTGGTGTATAGTTCCCTTGAGCAGTATGTAGTGTCCCTCTTTATCCCTTTTGATTAACTTTGGCTTGAAGTCTACTTTATTTGATACAAGGATGGAAACCCCTGCTTGCTTCTTCAGTCCGTGTGAGTGGTATGATTTGTCCCAACCTTTCACCTTCTGTTTGTGTATGTCTTTTCCTATCAGATGAGTCTTCTGGAGGCAGCATATTGTTTGGTCTTTTTTTAATCCAATCTGCTAGTCTATATCTTTTGATTGGTGAGTTTAAGCCATTAACATTCAGGGTTACTATTGAGACTTGGTTTGTATTCCCAACCATATTTATTTATTTTTGTTATTTAACTTGACTGACTTGATTTTCTTCTTTAATTAGTTTTTCCTTTACAGTATTACCTCCCTCTGCTGATTTTCATTGTTGTTTTTTGTTTCCTCTTCATGGAATATTTTTCCAAGGATGTTTTGTAGTGTCGGTTTTCTAGTTATAAATTCTTTTAACTTTTTTTTTTAATTGTGGAAGGTTTTTATTTTATCTTCAAATCTAAAGCTTAATTTTATTGGATACAAGATTCTTGCTTGGCACCCATTTTCTTTCAGAGCTTGATATATGTTGTTCCAGGATCTTCTAGCTTTCAGGGTCTGTGTTGAAAAATCTTCTGTTATCCTAATTGGTTTTCCCCTATATGTAATCTGATTCCTTTCTCTTGTGGCTTTTAAAATTCTCTCCTTATTCTGTATGTTGGGCATTTTCATTATAATGTGCCTTGGTGTGGATCTGTTGTGATTTTGTACATTTAGCATCCTGTAGGCTTCTTGAATTTGGATTTCCAATTCATTTTTCATGTTTGGAAAATTTTCTGATATTATTTCATCGAATAGATTGTTCATTCCTTTGGTTTGGACCTCTATGCCGTCCTATATTCCAATAACTCTTAAATTTGGTGTTTTTATACTATCCTATATTTTTTGAATGTTCTGCTGATGGTTTCTTACTATTATCACTGTGTGGTCTATATTCTTTTCAAGATTATATGTTTTGTCTTCATTGTCTGATGTCCCATCTTCCAAGTGGTCTACTCTGTTGGTGATGCTTTCATTCGAGCTTTTAATTTGGTTTATTATTTCTTTCATATCAAAGGATTTCTGTTTGGGTTTTTTTTAGAACCTCTATCTCCCTGTTGAGGTGATCTTTTGCTTCCTTTATTTGTTTATGTAGCTCCTTGTCCAAGTGATCTTTCACTGCCTGTATTTGCTCTCTTATATCTTCCTTGAGTTCACAGAACATTTTAACCATGTACATCCTAAACTCCTTCTCTGTCCTTTCTCCTGCTGTGGCTGCCAATGATTCTAATGATGTGGTGTCTTCATTTGTTTGGGACACTTTCTTCCCTTGTCTTTTCATGTTGCTCATGTATCTTCCTTTCCAGCTCTGCGGGTCTAGATTGTTATTGTTTTTTACCCTATAGGTTTGTAGTGCTCTTATAGGATTTCAAGACTTCTCCTTTGTGGGGAAGGACTATGTTAACAGATCCCGGTATCAACAGTATAACACCTATGAACAATTTGTTGTTATTAAGACGTTTACAGTTTAGTCTCAATGTATAGAAATGTTGGATTCAATTATTATCTAAAATATAATCAGTAGTTTTGTAAAACGGTTTACAGTTTCTGACAGTGGACAATAAAATGGTGGTGGGGCTTAGGACAATATGCTGAGGAGGTAAGATATGAGGATATAGAGTTAATATATCTTAGGAAGTATGAAGGAGAAATCTAGTGAAGAGGGTTAGTAGCAAGAGAATAGACAGGAAGTAATTTAGGGTAGGCAAGTACATGGGATGACAGTACATATGTATTTAGAAAAATACAGATGTTAAAACAGTAAAATTTGGAGGGGGAAAGAAAAATGAAAGAATAAAAAGGAAAAGAAAAAAGGGCATATACAATACCTTTATATTATATTATCCATGTGACTCAGTCCTCAAAGTCCTATTTCATGCAAAGTTCTTAGTTTCACATATGTTGGGGATGTGAGGGCTGGAGGATAGAAGGGTAGAAGAGAAAAAACAAACAAACAAACAAACAAACAACAACAACAAAACTCAAAGGAAGAAGCCAGGGTTGTACCTAGCTTTAGAAATCTGTATCTTTCCTGCTTCGCTTCTCATCCGGTAGGTGGGGTCATCTATTTGTAAGCAGGTGTCTCTGCCCTCAGGATGGTGGAGGTAACCAGGGTGGGAAAACTGATCCTGGCACAGGGTGCATAGATGTGGGGAGTGGACCGCTCATATGACTTGAGCGCCTGGTACTATCTCCCTCTCTTGCCTGGAGATTTCCCAGTTCCTGGTCTCTCTGTTAGGCTCCAAACTTTAGCCTTGTCTCCCTCTCCTAGCAGTTCCCAATTGAGGAAACTCTCACCTGGGGCTCCCATGGGCGGCTCCCTGGTCACACTGCACACCTGTGTTGGGCAGCTACTGTGTTGGGTTACTGCCGCTGGAGAGGGGGCAAGGTTGAAAACCTGGTACCTGGCCGCTGGAGATCCCATCTGGGAACTGCCCCACCTAATATGGCAAGAATGTTAAGCCAAGATGGCGGCGGTCTGCTTTCAGCAACGGGGAGCCTGGTGAGGTGGGGAGACTGTGGTGAGGCAGGAGGAGCCGGGCAATGGCGTTGTGCTGTGGTAGGTAGCAGCTGAGTGACCTGGGTGGGAGCCAAGCGAAGTCTTGGGGATCTGGGGATGTGTTGATAAGTGATTCTGCTAAGGCGCTCCCTGAGTCTTGCGTGGGCTGGAACTTCGGGCTTTGGGTCCTGCTCCAACACAGGGCTTCTACTCGAAAGCTGAGGCCTGGAGCCCCGCAGGGAGTCACCGAGCTGGTGATTTCTGCAGAGAGCATCTGGATAGGGGTCCTCTAACACTCTCGGAGATGCAGTATTCCGACTAGGTGAGATCTGCAGGTGCAGTGGCACATGGCACGGGGCGGCTCACTCCCTTCCCGCCGCCATGTTTTCTATAATCTTTTTTATTTTAAAGTCTTCTCTTTTTTTAGTTACTAATGGGCACAATACCTTTATTTTATTTATTTATGTGATGCTGAGAATTGAACCCAGTGCATCATGCATGGGAGACAATCTAGAAAGATTTTAATAGGCAGTACATTATGGTCCTGGGAATCGCTCGATAAATTAGTCACCTCCAAAGAATTGTTTAAGCCAAATCATTCTGATTACTTCTTGATTTTATTACCCACTGAATTAAGGAAGTTGATTTGTATGAACTCTTCTAGCAGCTCTTATTTGCTTTGCAGAGAACTGCCACTACAGTCTTTTAAGGATACTGATATTGTTTTTACCAAGTTATTTCTTACAGGGTTGATGAAGTGTATGTGCTCTGAACCCTTATAGGTGACATAGATAGCAATTGGGTAAGTAGCTCATTCATAATAAATTCACTGTAGCTTTCATAGCTCCACAAGTCTATGGATGCCCTTCTCTACAGCAATGATTTTCAACTGGGACCAGTTCTTTTCCCCTCCCAGGGACATGTGAGAATTCCTAGACACATTTTTGGCTATCATAACTTGGCAGAGGTGCTACTTCCATTTAGTAGGTAGTGGTTAGGCATACTGTTTAACATCTACAATCCATAGCCTTCCTCTAACTCCCAACAAAGAATTACCTAATCATGTGAACAGTGCCCAAACTGAAAACCATGCTCTAAAGTATACCAAGGAGTTTTTTTTTAATATTTAATTTTTAGTTGTTGGTGGATACAATATCTTTATTTTATTTTTATGAGGTGCTGAGGATCCAACCCAGTGCCTCACACATGCTAGGCAAGCACTCTGCCTCTGAGCCACAACCCCAGCCCTATCAAGGAGTTTTGATATCATTAGCCATAGGCCACTATGGGGTCCAGAGATGAGTTAACCAACCAGGAAACTTGGAATCATCCCCTGCAACTTGAGCTAATAATTTAATTCAGAATCTCTAGTTAATGTATTTATATTAATAAATTCAATCTGTGCTGGTCTAACATCCTCAAGAGCTCTTCCAAATTTTCCAAGTTTCTGCTGATATAAATTGGCAAAACTACATATTTTATACATATTCATATGGGGTATTTTGGATTTGGGGCCATATTATAACTTTAAAACCAATAGAATTAGTGCAAGCTGGTCTTAAAGATCAGCATTCACTTATAAGGAAACTATCCCTGTAGTAGTCATTATAGGTTTTGTAGGTAAAAGGTATTACACATTTTACTCAGGGAAGGAAAGACTGCTTCATCTGGTAAGAGATCCTCTGGGGAATTTGGAGTTTCCAGGCCTTCAGCTTAATCAAAATCCAGACACATATCTTTTTCCCAATTTTTGCAAACTTGCTCTTTCCCAATCAATGTCCTAAATTTCACGTGAGAAACCCTGTGAATTCAAGTTGATGTAAATACAAATTGTGTTGTGATTTATCCACCCATAAGATAATACTTTGGATTTAGTTGTTTAGAAACTTCAACTCTGAGGCTACAGGAGATAAGGTTTCTTTCAGGATGCACACAGAATTTTTCTGATTACCTAGTCTTGAGGTAGAATTTTAGAGCCCAAAGTTGAAGCCCCACCCTAAGTTCTCCATTATACTTCGAAGCAACCAATCTAACCCACAATCTTGATGCACATTATTTCCATTATAATGTTCTATAGCAGCAGCTTACAACTTTGGTTTCTGTGGGTCCTTGACTCTAGATGAACTACAGTGATAACTTAAGTAATTATATTGCCTGCCATAAACTACCAGTGGCCCATTACTCCTGAAAATGAAGATTAATATCTTCAAATCTAAGCATGTCAGAGAACCAATACAAGATCCTTATCCATATGTTTCTGTGTACCTGAGACTTCTGCCGCAGTCCGGCTGCAGCAAAATAACCGGGGGGTGACGAACAACTTGTGTAGATTGATACAGCAGGAGTGGGAGCCGTTTATTGCAGGACAGGAGCAGTATTTATACATTCCACAGAGCTTATCTAATTAGCATAAACTAGATACATCAGTCAACCAATAAGGAATCTCCACACTTAATGGCTCGCTTTTGTTACTTCTCAAACCACTCCCTCTGGCATTTTGCCAGGCACCATCCAGACTTGTTTACGAACTCTAACATTCCCCTGGCAAAATGCCAGGTGTTATTTTGACCTGTTTACAGACTCTAACATTCTTCTAATTTCAAAAGTTGCACTAATCTGGGGTTGATTGGGAAAACAGAGCTAGAATATATGAGAGTATGTATTTCAATATAGAAATTAGAGCTTATGCAAATTGGGCGGATCTGCAGGGGGATTGAAATATAGGGAATGTTGAAGCTGGACACCTGGACAAATTTTCACTGTCATCAGGTTAACACTGTTCCTCAGCACTGGAACAGGGAAAGCTGCCTCTTGTGGGCAAATCTGTGAACTACTGCAATGAACAGGAAGCTGGTGAGGTCTGGAAGCCTGCCAGGAATAACTGTTACCATCTTCCAAATGTAATGGTTTCTGCTTTGCCTCTGCTTTCCAAACCACATGTAAATTCCTTCATGGGAAAATTCTAAAGGGGAAGGGTATTCTGCTGTTGAAATACTCAGCCTTTAAAGGGACTGGTGATACCAAGTAGACAGCAATAAATGTAGCACACTCAATTTTACAATTCCTCGTGGATCTCCATCATCCATCTGCCTCCTTGACAACCCTAGCATTTCGATATCTGCTCATTTGGTTTTGATCTGCTTTGAGATTCTTTTGAGCATTAATGAATTATATTCCAAAAGTAACTGCAGAACATTTGTTCCTAAGATGTTTTAATTTTGCTTGCCAGAACATTACACTGGCTTGGGGGACCATGCTTCTGGACTTGTTAGCTGCTAGGCAGTAACTTCTAAGGGCAAGCACTTATACTTATGGGGGCTGGAGTTTGGAGAGCTGAATCGTTGAAGGAATGGCTCTTAACATTCCTTTAAGTTGTTCTTTTGTTTCCAATAAGGCCCTCCAGAGACAGCTACAGCAAATCAGCCAAAATTGTCCAGTCACTTAGACTCACTCTTGTAGGTGAACTAGAGTAAATTTGCTCATTATAATCTCATTGTAATGTAAAATTTGAGACATTCCCATTTGTCATTTTCTGACATGAGATGTATGAAGAAACATCACTTCTAGCTGAGCATGCTCAGAAATGTGTCCATCTCTGCACGTGATTTGAGTCTTTCCAAAATGAATATGTTTGAGTTTCCTTAATAAAAGCCTCTTGCTTTGTTTAGAGAGAAACACTTCTTTGGAAAGGATCTCCAGCACTCTCCTTACTTGAACAAGTAATAAACATTTCTTCATTCTTTTATCTCCTGGTTGTGCTTATTGGCTTCAGGGAAAACCCATTACGTTCAGTTATAGACTGACAGATTGGTTTGTATATTTGAATTTGGTTTTGGCTTTAATATTCTTTGGGTTTGGGGAAACTAAATTTTTGTAGCATCTGAAGCTAGAAAACCACTCTGTTTTCCTTTGCTCTCTGGCCCCATTTCTTACAGAATTTAGTCCAAACATCACCTTCTTGGAGATGTTTAGCCTGACTTCCCACAGATCTCATCTACCCAGTCAGGTCAGACTGACTGCATTCTCAGAGTAGCACTGTATGCCTTTTATAGTGCTCATTACAGTGTGTAACTGTATAGTTGTATAACTATTTAATAAATGTCTCTACTCCCACTGAACTCCCACTAAGTGACATTTTTGCTCACCATTACCTCCTTTTGCTTGCCATTACACCACAGTGGCTGATACATAATAGGTGTTCAGTAAATATTTGATGAGTGTGTCATTTGAGAACATCATACCACCTTTTGCAGAGCTGACAGCATGACATAAAGAAAAGAGTGCTAATGGGTGACCAGGAGAGCTCCGTTCTAGTTCTACTTCAGTTACTATCATGTCAGATGACCTTGGGAAGGTGACTTAAAATTCCTGTGTTTCAGTTTATTCATCAGCAAAGTGAAGCAGTTGAACTGGAGGGAGCGCCCATTATAGGTATGAGTCTGTAACTTCTCTGTATGACCAAATATTGTACATTGGATTTTCTTAAAATGGGATGGTCATCAGTTACTCTCATTGAATATGGAAGGGGGAGACGGAAGACACTGAGGGTTTAACTTTGGGAACAGGTGTTTTCAATCTAAACAATAGCAACTGAAGTCAGTAACTTGAGGCAGTGTTAGGATTTGATCTGGAATGTTCCGCAAAGGCTCACATACTGAGGGCTGGTCTTTGGTGCAGTGATGTTCAGAGGTGGGAAGTGATTGGATTGTTAGGAATATGACCCAATCAATGAGGGATTCACAGCTGAGTGACCTGTTGAGAAGTGGCAGAAACAGAAGGAGGTGGAACCAGCTGGAGAGAGTGAGTCCTTGGGGACATGCCATTGAGGCTATATCTTGTCCCCAGTCTCTTCCTCCTTCTCTGCCTCCTGGATGCCATGAATTGAGCAGCTTCCCTCTTCCATGATGTCCTGCCTCATTCAGGCCCAAAGCAACACAGCCAGCCTTCCATGGACCAAAACCTCTGGAACCAAATTAAATCTTTCCTCCTTCAAGTTGTTTTTTTTAAGTGTTTTGTAACAGTGATGAAGAGCTGATGAACACAGGCAAGAATATTTCTTGGATTCAGTATTAGCAATGTCTTTTCATTTTTGTTTCATTTGGTCAATTTTATGGACTATACTCACAGTTCCATTTTTCCTGGAAGGTGGTAGCCTGCTTCCTGAGTGTCAAAGGCCTGGGCGCAGGAGTTGTCTACATTGGGTTTTCAATATTGTTTCTATGCTTGCTGCTCGCCTAATCTTGATGAAATAACTACACCTCTGTGAGTCCCAGATTTTGCTCCTATAAAATGAGAGTTAAATATTACTACCCTAAAGGATTCTTCAAAGGATGGAATCAGATCATTTTTATGATTACCCAAGCCCAGTGACTAGAATACAGTTTAAAAATTGAATTGAATTTACAAATGGGTAAATTGAGGCAACAGGGAAACTGCGTGTGTTTCCGTGTGTGTATGTGTGTTTGTGTGTGTGTGTGTGTGTGTGTGTTGCCCAAGCTCATGGAACTACAGCACCTGTTTCTCAATTCTGCCTGGATCCAAGGTCTATCTGGAAACATTTCAAGAAAAGAAAGATGATAAATTATGAAATGGGATCATCCACAAAAGGAGCCATGTGATGTAAATAACAGACATATAGGTGGCATAAATAGTTTTCTGTATCTCAAAGGATATTAAACACCGAGGACACTGGACATTTTTGTTTTTATTCCTTTAATCTTCTTTAATATCTGTCTTGGAAGACAATATAGAACACATGGAGGATTTAGCACAATGAATACCATTTTAATACTATACAACTTTCAAAAAGTTAATTCTAAATGCAATAGAATTTTCAACTAATCAACATGTTCAGAGAACAGGATTTTGATCGAGAAGGAACTCTTAATGCTATTTTTCCACTCTTGACTTAAGAACCTTTTAAGAAACAAAACCCTTTTAATAAAAAGGTTTTTAAAGTTTCTAGCTATAGTCTATAAAATATGTACATTTTGGGGATTTTTGGCTTATATATAAGGATCTAATAATGCCTGTGCAATAATTGATTATGTTATTTATTATTTTTCTATTTTTAATTGAAATGTAATATTTGTAAGCCTGGGGTGGTGGCACACACCTGTAATCCCAGCGGCACTGGAGGCTGAGACACAAGGATCATGAGTTCAAAGCCAGCCTAGAAACTCAGTGAGACCCTCTCTCTAAATAAAATACAAAATAGGGCTGGGGATGTGGATCAGTGGTTGAACGCACCTGAGTTCAATACCCAGTACCCCCCCCCCCAAAAAAGAAAAATAAAATTACAAAAACTAACTAGGGAAGACTTTAGAGACTACAGAAAACAGGACTGATTAAATCTGGTCTTTATCCATAGGGTGTGTACACCTCAGATGTGAGGGATGAGGATATATGTTTTGAAACCATATCAAGATGAAATTCATACTCTTGATGTGCAAAGATAAGATTTTTTTTAACAAAGTACTTAAGNCCCCAAAAAAAAAAGAAAGAAAGAAAGAAAGAAAGAAAGAAAAATACTAATAATATTTGTACATCTTTATGGGGTACATTATAGTAATTTAATATATATATCATATATATTATATATAACATGCAATAAACAAATTTACTTAAAAAGTACATTCTTTTCTTTAACAATTCATCATTTTTTGTGTTGGAAATTCCATACTATTCTAGTCATTTCAAAATATATATTAGATTGTTTTAACCAATAGTTACCTTACTGCAGTTAAGAAGAACCAAAGTAATTCATCCACTCAGGATTTTGCTGCCCATTATTTAATTTCTTTCAATCCCCCTCCCTTCCCAGGCTCAGTGGCTGCTATTTCATTTCATTCTTCTACCAGATTGATTTCTTAGTTTTCGTAAATGAGTTGCAACATGAAGTATTTGTGTTTCAGTGACTGGCTTAGTTCAACATGATGACCTCCAGTTCCATTTATGTTTCGGCAAATTCTTGAATTTCATTCTTTTTATGACTGAATAGTATCTCACATTTTCTTCATTCATTATCTACCAAAGGACATGTTCTGATTCCATGTTCTAGATATTGTGAGTAGTGCTGAAATAAACATGAGAGTGCAAGTATCTTTTTGGCATAGTGATTTTTCTCTCTTTTGAGTTAGGTACCCAGTAGTGGTAATTTTATTTTTAGTTTTTAAGGGAATCCTTATACTCCTTTCCATAATGGCTATTCTAATTTACATTCCCAGCAGTTTATAAGAGTTCCCTTTTCTCTGCATCCTTGTCAGCCTTTTCTGTTTTTTGTCTTTTTGATGATAGTCATTCTAACTGGGGTGAGATGATATCCAAATCTTGTTTTGATTGCATTTCTTTTATGATTGTATGTGTATGCTTTAGAGAAATATCTGTTTAGTTCTTTAGCCATCCTTAAATTGGATTATTTGCATTATTGGTGTTCAGATTTCTGAGTTCCTTATATAGTTTGGAGATTAACCCCTTGTTGGATAAACAACTTACAAATACTTTCTCCCATTCTGCAGGTTGTCTCTTAGTTCTATCGATTATTTACTCTGCTGTTACATAGTTTGATATCATCCCATATTTCTATTTTTGCTTTTGTTGTCTGTGCCTTTGGGATTCTATCAAAAAACAAACAAACAAACAAACAAAAAACCAAAAACCATTGCCAGCACCAGTACCTTGAAATGTTTCCCTATTTTAGGTTTTAGTAGTTTCAGGTCTAACATTTAGGCCTTTGATTCATTTTGATCTGATTTTTTATGTATGGTGAAAGGTAGGGATGTAGTGTAATTCTTCTGCATCTGTGTATCCAGTTTTGCCAGCACTATTTATTGAAGAGACTGTCTTTTTTTCTTCTTCCCCTCACTGTATGTTCTTGGTGGCTGTCAAATACCAATTGGCTGCATAACCATGGATCAAGTTCTGGGTTCTCTACTTTGTTTCTGTTGGCCTGTGTATTAGTTCTTATCCCAGTACTTTAGCATTGTCAGGTGCTATGATGCATCCAGCATTTTTTCTTCCCAGGGTCATCTTGGCTATTCCGAGTTTTTTGTGGTTCCATGTGAATTTTAGGTGGCCCCTTCTCATTTCTGTGAAGAAAGTCTTTGTATTTTGCTGGGAATGGTATTGAATCTATTGATCCTTTGGGCAGTGTGGTCATTTTCACATCATTGATTCTTCTGATCCATTAAAATGGAGTATCTTTCCATTTTTTTGTGTCCTTGACAATTTCTTTCATCGGTGTTTTAGAACTTTCATTGTAGAGCGCTTTCACTTCCTTGTTTAAATACTTAATTTTTAATTTAAATATTTAATTCACAATAGTGAATGGGATTGCTTTCTAATTTCTTTTTTAGCACATTGATTCTCAGTGTATAAAAAGGTTGTTTGTTGTATGTTGATTTTGTGTCATGCAACTTTACAGAATTCACTTATGTGTTCTTATGATTTTCAGATTGATTATTTAGGTTTTCCATGTATAAGATCATATTATCTGCAGACATGGATAACTTAACTTCTTCTTTTACAATTTAGGCTACCTTTATTTTCTTTCCAGGATGCTCTTGCTGAGATGTCCAGTAGCATATTAAATAATAGTGATAAGGCAGTTGTGTGACTTTGCAGTGGACATAGTATTCCAAAGGTGAGTGTCGTCAGGCTCCACGGAGATGAGCCCTGATAGCCTTGAGGCTTGTGGTTGCAACAGCCACAGTCTTGGTGGGGGATGTTAATCGCTGCCCCAACACACACACACACACACACACACACACCACACACACACACACACACACTCTCTCTCTCTCTCTCTCTCTCATACACACACACTGAGCCTCTCCAGAGCACCAGAGTCTCCCAGAATCTGTTGGCTTCCTCACTGTTTGTGTTGTGCAGAGTCTAATAGGCCTGGAACCATTGCACGTGCAAGAGCTGCACTGCAGTGTTCATCAATAGCGTTTTCACCTTGCTGATCGCTAATCCTTTGATAAACTTGGAACCTTCTCCTGAGTGAATGTTAACCTAGCAGGCTTCCATGTGGACTTCTATCCACATACGCAGACGCTCATCCATTGGGCCCATAGTGTCCTCAGGTCTTGCTGCGGCATTTTACTTACCTGTGGCGTGATTTAATAGTTTCCTCTCAGAGTATTTTCTTCTTATCATACTGTAAATTTACAGTGTTCATAATGTCACCATCCTCTGATTTTAGAAATCATCCTTTTTCCCCATTGTAAATATTCACCTTTTATTATTAGCAATTACCATGCACTGTCTGCGGTCACCAGTGAAACACAGGATAATTGTCTGGAAGCAATTCAGACAATTCTTATTTGGGAATTTAAAATGATTTTCATTAGAATGGTTGGATACTTTCCCCTAAGTTCCTCCAACTGAGATGTGGAACAGGAGAAATTTGGATTTAACCAGGTTGTTGTTTTGCCTGCAGGTAAGATGAAGAGCGATAGGCAAGGAATGGAATATGTGCAAGTCAGCGGCTATAAATATTGACTTTGGAGTTTTCAAGCTGAGTAGGAAGCAAGAGAGGATATTGAAGCTTGAAGTGATAATGAAAAATGAGAAATGACTAATTGACTAGAGGTTCATTGAGAGATCAAGATTGTTGGAACTAGCATTCAAGGCAGAGGGAATAAATGGAAAATATGAAAGGTGGTGCTCAGAGTGTGGAGTGGGATTATGGCTCCATTGCAGTTAACAATGCAGTTTTAACAAGGTCTACAGTGTGACTTGGGAGTGAGAAGATTGAGGTAAAGTGGACAGCAAGGTCACTGGGGGGTGACATCAAGGGTCTGAACAGGCAGGCAGTGAAATCTATACATATATATTACATATGTATGTATATATATATATATGAATCTATATATAAATCTAACATGTCATATATATATATATATATATGTTAGTATATATAGCTATATATTACATGTCATATATATATAGTTAATATTAAAATTAATATAGTTAATATATATAGTTAATATTAAGAGGATGAAAGTGAACCAGGAGCTTAAGTGACCAAAAATTTAGGGTGGAATGATAACCTGTAGGTCAGCAAAGGACCTCAATTCCATTAGATATGACAGTAATATTACTAAAAACCTCAAAACTGGGATAAAACACACAAATGCACTTTGGACCAGAAGTCAGCAAAATACTAATACTATGAATTGAATGAAGCCCTTTGGTGTTTTTATGTGACACTCAAAAAAAAAAAAAAGATTTGGATTAGTTGTCAACATAGAAAAACTGGGAGCTATCTCAAGTAAGCCCAGGTTTCTATCTTCTCTTGGAAAATAGGAAGATTTCCAATATTAGGCTCAAATTGACACACAGGATAATGAGCTGGAAACCCAAGAGGTGACAGCCTTCACAGCACACACTACAATTTGCCAAAGGCCCCCACCACTCCCTCCTGATCACACCTCATCTCTTACCCCGCTACTTCTTGGACCTATATGCATGTGAATTTTCAATCCTGTCCCAACATAATATTTTGGTCAAACAACTGTAAGGACTGCTAAAACTGCCCATGAGGAGGGAACAAGTAACTCGATCTACCTTTCCTGTGGAATCCTAGCTTTGTTCACCCTTTCCCAAGTTCCTGTGCTCATATCTGGAAAAAGAGAAGTTTTAAAGTTTCTGAGTTGAAAACTGAAATAGAGAAGTTGTGGAATACTTGACAGGTAAGGTTTTTGTTTTGTTTTGTTTGCACAGTTAGCAGGCATCTCTTAAAAAGTGAAGTTCAAAGAAAAAATACATTATTTTTTTCAAATTGACTTGGGGTTTACTGAAGTTTTACCATATTGCTCTCCCAGGGTATAATGACACATATTGAATAAACATTCCTAAGTGACTTATTTCAAATTACATTCTATATTCTTAGTTTTACATATGTAGAATAGAAGCCCCAAAGGGGCCTTATGAATTACATTCAACTCTCTCAATTTGTGACCGAATGGAGCAAAGACAGTTAAATGAATGTTTTCAAGGTCATGCGGTCATATTGCATGGCAGAACTTGAGTTCAAATTCTTAATACCCCAAATTATATTTAAAGGCTCAATTTGGCTTAAATTGCTTTAGTTTAGGACCTTTGGAAATACTTACATTGTGAAATATTTCAAACACAGAAGCTTATACTTTAATATATTAATGTGCATGTTTCTACCACCCTAGTCTATTGAATTTTAGTATGTATTTATATTTGGGAATGAAATATTATTACAGTCTAAGGCCATTTCCTCATTTCTCCTCCCAAATTCTCATCCCTTCTCTCTGCCTTAGTGGTAAACATTATGACAATTTTGGTATTTTTCAGTAACCCCTTTGAAAGAAAATAAATTCTAAATGTAATTACATATTTACAGAGATATTTTATTCATATAACATGTGTGAATCTTTAATGCTAAAAGAAGAATGCAAAGAAAGTCTATTTACAGAGCTAAATCACCCAGTGTAAGAAAACTGAGTGTCCCAAATATGCCTTCCAGCAAAGCCCCAAATTGAAACTAGGCCTTCCTGAGTCAAGATCATATATAAGACCCATTTGTTTCAGTAATAAGACTCAAGTCCCTTTTTTTTTTTTCCCCTAAAGTTGGAAATGAAGCGAGATCCTTCTAGTCAGGGCCAGCTTGATGGACATGTAACCAGTGTACTCACACATAGCCCAGGAACTCAAATGGTGCCATTGTTAGGTTTAATGCTCTGTTCCCCATCTTAAAATTACAGATAATTTTTAAACAAGGGGCTTGATATTTTTATTCTGCCTTGGGTCTTGCCAGTCCTGTAGCTGGTTCTGGTCCCAAGGCAAGTTTCATGGGGCTGTGACAATGGCTGACAATGGCTGTCAAATCTACTTTGTCCTCAGGAGGGTGCTGTTCCTCCTTTAATACTCAGTCCTAATCTTAGATGCAAACTTCTAATGCAAAGCTAAACATACACAGGAATTGTAACCAGGATTTTAAAGGATAGCCAGTTCAAAAGGGAAACTGACAGGGAAATACAAACAGAAAAGAATGACAGCCACTTGTCGAGCTCTTACCTTGTGCCAGGTGCTATGCTAAGTATGGTAAATGTTGTTATTTCTTTATTAGATGTTTAGTAAAACATCTAATGATAAATACCTGTGATTATCCCCATTTTACAGATAAAGTTGAGAACCAGAAAGCTTACATACAAAAAACAAATAATTAGAAGAGAAAGAATTAGAATCTGAGCCCAGTTCTGTCTGCCTACAGAGACTGAGAAAAGCAGTTTGTTTGGTTTTTGTTTGTTTGTTTTAACCTAAGAATTAAAAAAACTAGAAATAACTGCCCAAAATAGTTGTGTAAAAAATGTTTTTAAAAGGCTTTCCATGTTTTACATCATGTCATTCCAATAACACAAGAAAGAGTTTTCTTAGTGCACCATGTGCTTTCTGGATTAATCCTGCTAATTAAACCCAAAGCCTTGTATTAGCATCCAGTTCCAACAGGCATGCACCACCTCAAGTTTCACAGAAGAGTCTAGAATTCAACTATGCTGTCCCATTTTCTTCTCAAGTTCTCTTATGCCTGAAGTAATGAGCTTTGATTTGATGCTGTGAAAACAGCCACTGAAATTGAGACATAGATTAAAACTGGTACAGCCCAAACCACCACCAACTCACTTTCACCAACACAACTTGGAGAGTAATTCCAGCCATCTGTGCCCCTAAGCCACCCATGCACGGCTGACTGCAGGATGGAAAAGTTGACTCTATTGTTATGTTACAGTGCAACCCACTACAGCTGACTCCCCTGCAGAAGACACACCTGCCCTTGCAAGGGTTCCGGTTATTTTAGTATTAGCTAGTCCTTTCGTAATACAAGGGAAACATAAGTAATACACTGAATGTGATATTTTCCTGTAGGGTTTGAAAAGATAAAACATATCAGATTAAGGAAATTGCCTTTGTTTCCTCGTTTACAAAAATTGTTATCAGGAGTGGCTGTTGAATTTTATTGAATGTGCTTCCCACATCTTTGAGAGTTTAATGGGGCTTTTCCTCTCTTTTCATGAGAACATACTGTATCCAATTATATTACTTTGTCTCTAATATTTAAAATATTGAATAGTTGGGATAAATTTAATACATGTTTATTTTGTTATCCATTATGAAATTGGTTTGTTGAAATTGTCTATTTCATCTTTGTGGTCTCTTCAGTCAATTTCTGATTTTATTTTTATAATCTTCTTCCAATAGAACCATTTTCAGTGTATGATTCCTTTAAATATTGCTGTAGTTCAACCTCACTGGTTTCAATGTGTTTTATTTTTCACATTCAGTGTTGTGTTGTGTATTTTGTTTTCCATTACAAGTTCTTCTTTGATCCATGAGTTCCTTACAAATATATGCTGAAATCAGTAACAAAGAGGTGGCTAAAAATATCCTCTAAAATGCCATCTGTGAAATTCCTTCAGTTTCAAATTCCCTAATTATCTTATTTGTGTCTAATCTGGCCTGTCCTTTGGGTATTAATTTCACTTATTATATATTTTTTTCATTTCTAAAGGTTTTGTTTTATTTTTCATATTTTACTGGTCATACTTTGATACTCATGGGTCATTGGTTTTTTTTTAAGCTTACTAAACATTCTTTTAAAATACATTACTTGCCTATTAATTTTAATCATACATCTTTTTGGATAGAATTCTGCAGTTGGCTGTTTCTGATCAATATTGCTTCATAAGATTTCTGACTATAAATTCATGAAATTGTTCTGTATCATTTTTTTGAAAACTCAATTTAATGTAATTTCCCCTAAAAGTCTTTTATGTTGTCAGATACCTGCTAGACACCGCCTAACATTCAACGCGGTTTTTAAGTTTCAAGTTCACAGATTATGCATCAGTGTGAATTCTTATATCATGTGATCATGGGCTTGTGTTTAAGTACTTTTTACTTTTTTTTTAGATCTGTCAGTGAGTGCTATGCAGGCAATATCTTCCCTGTCTCCCTCTACAGGGCTTTGTCCCCTCTAATTATTCCTTCAGGTTGTCATCTCTCCAGTCTGAGTGAAAAAATAATCTCTGATCCACCTTCCCACTGACTTTGCCTTCAGGAATGGCTTCTGGTTTATGAGCTAAGTTATTAAGGACCAAAGACACTTTCCAGGCAAATACCTCTCCAGAGCTCTCATTTTCCAATTGGTTTCCTACTTTCTTATCTTTTCTGGCCATACGTTGGTCCAACTCAGTTACATCTTTAAAACACTTTTTGTAAGCACCTTTTGGTGCTAGATTGCAGGACATTTTCTCTGGATCACTGAAGAGTTTGTCAGAAACAGAAGTCTAGGAATCAGTTCTAATAAAAAGAAGACGATAACATGGACCCACAAAATATTTTTATTCTTATTTTTATACTTTTGTGTGCTAAGAAGAAAGCTCAGTTTAACAATTAGTGAATAAAACAAAGAACAGTGTTTAGTTAAATGATCAAATAAAGATAGGTTTGTCCAGACTGGTCCTGGTCCCTCTTGCTTCAGGTCCCAATTTTATTATTTCTCCACTTAATTTAACTTAATAGTTTTCCATTTCACTCTCAAAAGCATTCTTGTTCAGAGAGATGAATTATGGTCATTTTTACTGAGGAAAAATTTCTTAGATTTATCTGCTATATTTTATTGTTTATTGTAAAGAGATAAGAACCTCTCTTAAGAAGGGGAAATTGCATGGAAATGGAAGGAGACCCTCAGGGTTATACAAAAGTACATACAAGAGGAAGTGAGGGGAAAGGGAAAAATAATACAAGGGGATGAAATGAATGACAGTAGAGGGGGTAGAGAGAGAAGAGGGGAGGGGAGGGGAGGGGAGGGGAGGGGGGATAGTAGAGGATAGGAAAGGCAGCAGAACACAACAGACACTAGTATGGCAATATGTAAATCAATGGATGTGTAACTGATGTGATTCTGCAATCTGTATATGGGGTAAAAATGGGAGTTCATAACCCACTTGAATCAAAGTGTGAAATATGATATATCAAGAAATTTGTAATGTTTTGAACAACCAACAATAAAAAATTTTAAAAAAAAGAACCTCTCTTAAATTTTTCTAATATATAACCAATCTGCCTTTACCTATTCAAACTGTAAACATTCATATTACATGTAGATCCTACTTCTAATGGTAAAAGTACTTATGGGAAATAAAAAGTCATGGCTTGGGAAGTAAATAATGACAGCTGAAAGTGTAAAGATTAGGATGTAGAAGCACTTAGATTGAAGTTATCGTTCTCTTTTAAAGTATTGTGAAATATTTAAAATATGTAAAAGGTAAAAAATCTAATGTCATAATATTAAGAAATACATCTTTAGCACAATTGACTGGGTTCCTGTTTATCAGCCCCCAATGTTATAGTACCACCCACTTGAAAAAGCTGACCCAGATTTGATGGTAAGATTCCAAATCCTTAATTTTTATTTTTTTGTACTCTATGTATGTTCCTTTAACAACGGTTTCATTTTAGCTTGATGTTAATGACATCTCATTATGTGTATTGAATTATAGAATATACTTTAAAAAATTATTAAATATTGCTCAATTGTTTTCAAAAGTGGTTCTACCCATTTGCTCCTTCAGAGAGATGTATGCTCTTCCACACACACCCGCTCCCAGTATTTGGTAGGTTGGACTTTTGAACATTTGCCTATGTAAGGGATGGTTTTAATTTTCTTGGAATGAAAATCAGAGGTGAGATGGATCTTCTTTTCATGGTTCCTCCTCTGAGATTTGCCTATTCATGTACTTTGACCTTTTAGACTGTTGGGCTTTTTTCTCTTTTTCTTTCTTTCTTTTTTTTAACTGATTTGTAATTATCATTTATATGTTTTGAGAATGACTATTTTCTGTTATTGCAAAAATATTTATTTTATCATATAACTTACCTTTTCACGCATTTTATGGTGTCTTTCATGAACAGATGTGTTCAATTTTAATGTAGTTGAGTGATTTTTTTGTTTGTGTGTGTGGCTTTTGTGTCTTATTCAAAAAGTCTGTTTCCACCCTGAGAATGTGCAGATGAAGATATTTTTCAGTAACATGGGATCTTTGTAACATAGTTTTTAGTTAGTTTTTTTTTCTTAATCACTGTGACCAAAATCCCTGAAGAGAACAACTTAGAGGAGCAAAGTTTATTTTGGCTCACAGTTCCAATGTTTTAGTCTATGGTTGGCTGACTCCATATCTCTGGGCCAGAGGTGAGGCAGAAAATCATGGTGGAAGGAAAACAGCTCAGGACATGGAAAACAGGAAGCAGAGATGGGACTCTGCTCACCATCAATAAAATATGAACCCCAAAGTCACACCTCACAACCTAAGTCCTCCAACTACGTCCTACCTACCTAGAGTTACCACCCTGTTAATCCATATCTGTGGATGAATCCGCTGATTAGGTCATAACTCTCACAATCTGACCATTTCACCTCTGAAAATTCTCATATTGTCTCACACATGAGTTTTTTTGGGGGACAACTCACATAATCTATAATACATGGTAAAGTCTTAATCCCTGGGGTTTGTCTATGGACCTTTGAACTTGTTGAAATGATTTATTTCCACATTGTTTAAGCAAAAGCATTTCAGTTGCTTACAGATAATCCTGGTATGACCTTTCTGAGTCTCTTTGTCACCACTGTCTTTGTCTGAAGTAAGGGCAAAATGTCTGTAAAACACATTGCCTCCCACTGGGCATACTGAGCCTGATTAATCAAGTAACATTATCCTTGTAATGACTATTATTTTGTTTCAAAATGCTCAGCATCATTTGTGTATGCTTCTGTCTAATTCTGACTCAAAAGGTGCAACAAATACTAATTTTAATCAGTCAATTCCTTGGGGAATGTTTTTTTCAAACATACTTTGAAACTTGCCAGACATTATTACTTATTAATTTAATAGTGAGACAAGTCTATATTTAAACCTGCAGTATTCTTAATAACCTTATTGTCCTCACCTCTCTAAATGTGTGTTCACTGTTCATATTATAGATCATTAGTACAGTGAAAGGGTGTGCTATTACATTCCTTGTCTTTTGGTGCCACTTCCTAAGAGGGACCTGAACTGACAATTAGGTCTCCATTTAGGAAGGAACATGGACATTATGAATCTTCACTGTGTGCATGTTGCAGCAGCCGTGCCGCAGGAATGTGGGTGAGATAACTAGTGCTCACCACATCCAGCTTCCTTTATTTTCCTGGGCACATAAGAAAACTTCCAGGCCCTTAGGCCAGGTGAAGCCACATGATTAGTTCTGGCTAATGCTTTGTTAACAGAAGTGACATGGGTTCTTTCTGCACTGCAGTATTTAGAGTAGGTGTGAGCTCTTTGGGGTCTCACTTTTGTGACTTTGGAAGCTATTTGTTTGGAGCATAGGCCCCAAATGGAAGCACTCTGGATCCCTGCTTAGAAGATGTCATAGTCCTTTCAGACTACTCTAGCAAATTACAGGAGACTGGGTGGCTTGTGAAAAACATACATTTATTTCTGAGAGTTCTGGGGGCTAAAAGTCCAAGATGACAGTGACAGTGTAGATTCTGGTGAGACCACTCTTCTGGTTGCAGACTACCAACTTCTTATTGTAGCCTGGTGTCCAGCCTGGTGTCTCTCCTCATCTGGAATGGGACATGGGTTTCAATAACACTTCTCAGCCTCCCTAGTAGTTAGGTGTACCCATGTGATTGATTTCTGACCAACAGAGTGTGATGCTTGTTGCTTTCAGGAGTGGGTCAAGACACCTTCTTTGGACAGTCTTCCATGTTCTTTCCTTCCTCTGGCTTGATGCTAATGAATCTGGAAGACTTTGAAGATATATGCCAAAGGTGGGAGGAGATTGTGTCTTAATCAATACTTGATGGGGAACCTGCTATCAATCAGATAAACTATTTTGGACTTGATTAGACTTATTTGAGTATTATCTATTATAGGCATTAGCATTGTCCATGATGTAAGAATCATCTGAAAATGCAAAGGTCTCCATTGAGAAGTGCAGCCACAGTACTCCTTTAACAAGGATGCCTTAGAACGAATCAGACATTTACCCCGGGGTTGAATTACACATTCTCTGGGTTTACCCTTGAATCCTGATATTTTTCTTATTTTACTTGACCAAAGATTATTTTAATTTATGAAGCTCATTTGTTTTACAGTTGAGAGCATATTTCCTTTTAACAGTCTTTGAATCTCTCTTCTAATGTTATTTTTCTAAAAAGCTATGCATATTTAGACAACTAAACATGTTATCTTTGTGATTAAAATAACAGTATGAGGAAAGGTAGAATATAAATTTTATAGAATGCTTCTTATTTCACAATAGTCTTATATGCCTATGCATGTGAAGAAAAAAGATGAGAAGGAAATATGCAAAACAGTGAATTGTGATTATTTCTGTGTGCTGGGATTATTATTGAATACTTTTCTGTATTCCATTTTATTTACAAATAGAAAAACAATTTTTGCCTTTAGTGATCTTTTTAAAAGCTACCCAATAACTATCAAATTATTTTTAAATTAAACATGAACACACTAAGCTAAAATGGGTGGTAAGCAGTACGAAATAGACTTTAATTGTGAATTTTGTCCTATCTTTTGATTCCATACAGTCAGACTCTGTAGTCAGCGAATCAGGTGACTGATCATGGCCAGTTAAGCAGTATTACTTTGCCATGCACACATTTCTGTTTTATTTATACCCATCACCGATTTCCATTACTTATTGCTCCATTAAAAAGGGAAAGCAAGGAAGAATCTGCATTTATAGTTGATGTTGCAACTATTTATCTCATTTTTATGGTTCATTTCATTAACTGATTGTTTATATACCACCTTTTGTGACCTCACTTAAATCTGTGATTGGAACAATTATTTCCAATTGCAGGCCTTCAATGAATGTTTTTATGATGGAGAATTTGATGGGGGTATTATTTCTTATCCCCCTATAGAATGATAATTGGATAGCTCTCATTGTGGCTCACCCTTGTTTTATTACTCCCTGGTTCCCAATTTACCTTTCAATTACCGTTCTGTTTAATTTTCCCCCCTTAAATCTGCAGCTCCCATTTTATACAGTCATGAGAGAAGCATGTTTCTGTGATCTATTTTATCTTTCTCTTTAAAACAACTAGAAAGCTAACCATGGAAGGGACATTAGGCTGAAAGGCTATATGTCAACATGCTTAGGTTGGAGATGTCAATATAGTTACCATGAGAGCCAGCCTAGAGCCTTGCCCGAGCTGGACAATGACAGTGCTGTATCCTTGCCCCTAGGACATTACCCTTTCATGTCACATTGAGTTTAATGGTTTGGGTTATGGGTGCTCAAGGGCTCTGGCTTGTCCATGGTGAGCAGTTTTCAGCCAGGAAATGATTCAAGCAGTTATCAAAGAATCCCAAACCAGAGAACAAATGTCCCTGGAGCCTTCTATACAGTGGGTCCATGTATCTACAAATAGTTGATAGTATTCCCAGACTGATTGAAGGTGCCTTCCTGAATGATGTGGACCCAGATCAAACAGCTAAATTATTTCAAGTTCAAAGAAATATTTTCCATACCAAAAGTCAGGAACTAGGTCTGTCACTATAAGAAGGATAAAATCCTTAATGTAGAGATGATGATCATGGTGACACAGTGTTATGGTTTAGTTATAAGGTTTCCCCCAAAAGCGGATATGTAAGACAATGCAAGAAAATTTAGAGGTGAAATGTTGGGTTATGAAAGCCTTAACCTAATCTGTGTGTTAATCCCCTAAAAGGGGTTAACTGGGTGTTAACTCCAGGCAGGTAAGGTGTGGTTGGAGGAAGTGGGTCCCGGAGGGCATGCCTTTGGGGTATGTTTTGTCCTTGTTGAGCAGAGCTCTCACGGCTTGGTTTTGCCCTGTTCCCAGCTGCTTTCCTCTGCCACACTCTTTGGGTCCTTTTTCAAAGCTGTTCTTGTTAGGTCTTCTGATCAGAGTTATGAAAAAACTGACTAAAACACAGAGCTTTTCTCTTGCATTCTCTTTTATAGAGCAATGAAAATTGGAGGCAAGTGAGGACTAACCTTATTCCTGTACTACAGATAAGAAACCAAAGACCAGAGAGATCAAACCATGTGGTCAATGTTATATTTTATCTTGAATATTTAATATTGGGGTTTAAATTAGGGACCATATATGATAGCAGAAACATGAAGTGGATACATGATCATACTTGTTTACATATATATCTCAAATCCTCATTCTAAGGTCCTTGCTTAGCATCTGGATGGGCATCTTAACAGCCTAAGGAAAAAGTTTCCCTTTCCAGCCCAAGGGCGTTTCTGAGAAAGGCTCACCACTCCCTCCTACCAACCCAACCCCTAAATGCTCACATTTGGAACTGCCTGGCTTTGATTCCTGAGCCTGCCCCGGAAAGTCCCAGAAACAAGCCTGTTTTGCTTCTCTGTGCTTCAGAGAGATGGCCATTATTTGTCAGCTCGGACAAATAAACTCTCCTGTGTATCTCTGACTGGTCTCCATTTTTCATTTCTTGCTTACCCATCTCTCGTTCCTTGATCTCCCTTCACTCATGGTAATCGTACTAGCCAGATATATTGTCCTATTTTCCATGAAGGAAGTGAGGCTCAGTTTTAGTGACTTATCCATGGTCAACCAGTGGGAACTGGATGGGGCTGGGAGAGAGCTCAGGTCACCTGATTTGAAAACCCAGGCTGTTTTACTAGATCACATGGCCAGGCACATTCTTCCTGGAGTTGGCTCCAGAATATCTTCTTTTCTATGTTCTCCCTTCTCCTTTTCTGACTAGTTAGAGAGATGATTCAAGAAATTGAGAAAATTAGGCTCTAAAGTAGTCTGGATAGTAGGAACATTTTTCCTGTTTTCTTCTCTTTGGGATTCAGCTATGAAGGTGGAGTGCAATCCTCTCTGTGTGAAGATTAATATATGATAGCACTGGTGGCCAAATGGCATTGTGAGCACCAGGTAGTCAAGAAAAGATTGTGGTGATGGGGGAAATAAAACACAGCTTGATATGAACAAATAAAGGCATAAGAGGCAAAGAAAGTAAGTCTCCGAGAGAATGGAAGTCTGGAAAGATTTTATGAATCAATTAATTGAAATTTAGATTCCAAGAACATTATAAGCAATACACATTTAATTACACATAACACAGTTTACTCCAAAGATCCAGGCTATTCCTTTATAAACTCTCTCTCTCTCTCTCTCTCTCTCTCTCTCTCTCTCTCTCTCTCTCTCACACACACACACACACACACACATACAAGAATGCTTATCTAATGAACTAAAGCTCTCAAGCAATGTGTCTTTTTGTATATATACAATCTTTTTGAGAAGAAAGAAATAAATTATAATAAAATAAATTAATACTCTGGTTTAAACTTATGCTTCTTTTAAATTCTGATTCATAAAAACTCAAATTTAGGCTCGTTTACAAAGTCATCACATTAGAAAATGATATATTTGTTCTAAAGTTATTATAATGATTAGGTGAAATAATCTCTCAGTTTCCTTCTATATCTATAGGGTTTTACAATAAGAAGTATTTTTTGTACTGCTGATAATCATGACTGCTACAAGATTTAATGTGTGATCATAACTCATTAAAGATTCGCTCATATGTATGATTCATCATTAAAAATGCAAGGATTTAAATCCATTAGAAAAAACTTCTGTTTTTTTTGATTGAATACATACTGTAGAAATTTTTGTATATATGAAAATCATAGAATAAAAAAATAAAAAATTTCCATGATCCTCCCAGAGATTATTGCTAAAAATACACATATATCCTTTTAACAGATACAGCAAATGCTACCAAAATTTTAAAAACGGACAGTAGCTGCTCCTGCCTTCTAGATTAAAGACAGAATTCTATCTCTAGGAGAGGCTTTCTGTTTATTTGCAGAGATGGAGGACAGAAAGCAACTAATGAGCCATTTTGATGGCAATAGGTGAATATGCTACCACAAACCACCAGCCCACTTACACAGACCATGGTTTGAATGGGTAAAGGCCAGACAAGGGTGTAGTTCCATGCAGAAACAGTAACAAGAAGTGCATCAGCTTCATATTGGGAAATTTAGTACCCCAGTACATGGCTAGAGACTCATAGTTCGATATAGCCATTAAGAAACTGAAGAGAAATGAAAGATTGGCGTTGTTAGATTTCTAGAAATGGTATTACCTGCCATTAAACTGGAAATTATTTTTCTTCCTGAGTTTAGATTAGTGTTTCCTCAACAACCCAAACTTCTACCAACATTTGAGTACAATTTTATTATATACAAGAGCACTGTGTCTGCAATATATTGGGTAAAAGGCATGTTGATTGAATTTAAAAGTTGAGATCATACTGTGTAGATAGAATATTGAATATTAAGTTTATAAATCATAAGGTTTCCCATGTCATTTATTCATAAAACTTTTTAATTGTTGCCTAGAACTTTTTCCTGTGAAAGTGCTATCTTTTAAATAATGAATCCCCTAGGTTGGAGGCATGCACACACACACACACAGAGTTATGTGTCAGCTGGAAAAGCTTAAACAATAGTGGATTTATTATTTTACAAAACAAGACATCTAAAGGTAGGTGTTTCCAAAGTCTGCCAATCCAGTGGGATAATGCTCTTATAAAGAACCAGGTGGCTTTAATCTTTCCACTCCATGGGCAGTGCCTCCTCTCCTCTTAGCTGAAGCAGCATGATGTGCTCACAGTTATAGATAGAAACATAGGAGTTATTCATCATCACCTACATCTTTTTATCAGGATAAAAAGTATTTCCCCAGAGTCAGTGAGTCCAGAAGTATGCTTCCCCAGTCTATTGGCCAGTGCTTATAACATATCCATGAATAAACCAATCCCTTGGGAAGGGAAAGGAATAACCATTGCTAAGAGCCAAGTATATTGATGCATGGCATTTTTGGTTGAAAGGTGACGCCAGCTAGCCATTGAGATGATATGATTATGTTAAGATTTGCATTCATATGGATATTGGACTCCTGCTGTTCACCTAGGCCTGCTATGGGACTCCTGGAGAGTTCCCATTGGTTGGGGAAGTACAGTAGGAGGGAGTTCCGGGGGAGGAACTTCCTCTGCTGGTTCCAGGAGAACGCCGCGTGTGATCTTCCCGGGCGCGTACCGGACATTGGCGGCAGTTTCAAAAAATAAAGTTTGTTCCTGCTTGAGTGGCTCGTGATTTTGTGCCCAGCCAGACTGCAGCAATTGGTGGCCCGTATGGGGAACGCCTGAAGCTTGGAGGTGAGTAAAATTGCTCGCCCCTGAGGGAAGGCGACAGAATGGGTGACCATTTAAAAAAACAATATGTTCTTGTTTTGATTTATTTTGTTTTTGTTTCAAGCTGCCTATCCCTAGAATTTTCTCAGGCAAACTGGGAAAAATGGTTGGCTCAAGGTTTGAAGTTGTTCCGCCCTGAGAAAGAGAAAATTGATACAACTATTCTTTGTTCCATTTTTGTTTCATTCTGTTTCGGTTTTGTTTTATGCTATCTTATTGGGTTGCGTTACCTTTATAGATGATTAGAAACTAGTAAAAAACAAACCGAAAGACTGTTAAGTAAATTGTTAGAGGTCCAGACTATGGTAGAAAACATGTTAG
>NW_026000082.1:835927-865129 GCF_001458135.2 Marmota marmota marmota
GCGTATCTTTGCTGATGTGTCACCAGTGATGCAATTTTTCCTAGGAGCCGTAAATTGACTTGGTGTCATGGCATTTCTGTATCCTCCTCCCTTCTACTAGTGATGGTCTAATTTTGGGGGCCAACAGAGGTGAGACAAAGAACCTCACCCCCCCACCGGCACCAAGGCCAAATTTGGGGGCCAACAGAGGTGAGGCAAAGAACCTCACCCCCCCACTGGTGCATAGGCCTATCCACAAGTATGGCTATATGCTGGACCGGTAGTCAGTGACGGGTATGATCCAATTGCAGTGGTATCAACCTAAGACAGGAGGCTGATGCCTAGAAGTCAGTTTTCCCATGACGGGTAAGAACCATATGTTGAATTGGACAAACCTAACAGGCACGGTCCCTAGCCAGATTGCTTGTTGCTTAAACAGAAGGGGGGAGATGCTAAGAGCCAAGTATATTGATGCATGGCATTTTTGGTTGAAAGGTGACGCCAGCTAGCCATTGAGATGATATGATTATGTTAAGATTTGCATTCATATGTATATTGGACTCCTGGTGTTCACCTAGGCCTGCTACGGGACTCCTGGAGAGTTCCCATTGGTTGGGGAAGTACAGTAGGAGGGAGTTCCGGGAGAACACAGCGTGTGTACCGGACATTGGCGGCAGTTTCAAAAAATAAAGTTTGTTTCTGCTTGAGTGGCTCGTGATTTTGTGCCCAGCCAGACTGCGGCAACCATAATGTTGGATGAACTATAATAATTGGCTTCTCGCCTTCAGGGAGTGGGGAGTGTGTTCATTAGCTTTCTGTTGCTGTAATGAAATGTCTGAAATAATTAACTTATAGGAAAAGGTTTACTTTGATTCATAGTTTCAGAGCTTCCAGTCCATCACCTGATGGACCCATTGATTTTAGGCCTCTGTTTAGAAGTCAGATAGCAAAGCTGGGGACTATGTGGTGGAGCAAACCACTCACCTCATAGCCATGAAGTCAAAGAGGAAAGGGGAAGAGGCTGGGGCCCTATAATCACCTTAGAAAGTATGCCCCTAATGATCCCAAACCTCCCCTAAGGCCCCACCTTCTAAAGTTTCTACCACCTCCCAGTAGTGCCACTCTGGGATTGGCAAACTTTGGAAACACCTATCTTCAGATGTCTTGTTTTGTAAAATAATAAATCCATTATTGTTTAAGCTTTTCCAGCTGCCACAATACTGTGTGTGTGTGTGTGTGTGTGTGTGTGTGCACGCGCCTCCAACCTGAGGGATTCACTATTTAAAAGATAGCACTTTCACAGGAAAAAGCAAAATGTCATAGCATAATCAGGTAATGCAGCAATGACTGCCTTTAAAAATTTTGTATCTCCTCTCCCATAAGAAATAGCTGAAGTTCACAGGGGTTATGCAAGTTGATCATGGCCACCTAGCAAGCAGATGGCAAATCCAGCCAGAACAAGGTCCATATCACTCAGGAATCTGCTGTCCACTCTGTCATGCTGTTCTTATTGTCAAGGGAATCACAGAGCAGAGTGGATTTGGGGCTAAATATTAATGTAGGAGAGAATTACCTCCTGCTGTTTCTCAAAATTTTATAAATGCCAATCATGGGGTGGAAAGAGATATAAATGTGGAATGTAACAATGAATCAGCTCTAGCGTCTGCCTTCATAAGACTGTTCACAGCCTGGTTAGGAGTTAAGCTATTTTATTTTATTATTTTATATCTTATTATTTTATATTTGGGGACCAGGGATTGAACTCAGGATTACTCAATCACTGAGCCACATCCCCAGCCCTATTTTGTATTTTATTTAGAGACAGGCTCTCACTGAGTTGCTTAGCACCTCGCTTTTGCTCAGGCTGGCTTTGAACTTGTGATCCTCCTGTTCCACCACACTAATTGGAACACTTTTAAATCTCATGCTGTCATACTCACATCGAGTTTGCTCAGTTTTTTAATACTGCACATTAATGTCCTCTCCAGTTTCTGTAGACAACTTAAGATTCCTTAGCCTCATCCTAATGACCATCTTTGACGCCTTTTCTAAGGCTGAATGGTGTCTTTATCTCTGCCTCTTCTGCCTGTTCTACTGCTCTTTGCTGGTGTATTTGCTAAACATCTCCTTTGTGTCAGCATCTTTTATTATTATCCAGAATCCATTTTGATATAATGGTATAAGCATGAAATATATCTTATTCTAGTTAGGATCCCACTCTTATCTTACCCATGCCTCCATGATTTCTTCTGGCAAATACTTGGACCAGAACAATATTGTTTACCCATTTACCATGTAACCATCTCCTGAGTACCTAATTATCCAAAACAAAACAAAAAACCTACCTGATGAATTGAAAGGACAGCAGCAATTATCTTCGAGTCCTACCTCTTTCTAATAACCGTAGTTTCTCCTCATGCCTTACTGCCTTAAAACATGTTTATTAGTTAGTAGCAACTCTCAAGATTTCTTTATGTATGAAGATACTTCTTCAGTTATGGAATAAATTAAAATAATAAACTTTAATAAAATACTACAAATAGCATCAGTTGATTTACAATCTAATTTGGATTTTAGTGATTAAGGGCCATAGAGACCTTGGGAGTCAAACTGGATATCAGAAGGCCTGAATTGCAGAAGAGTTTTTTAGTCTTCAATGATGTCAGACAATTCCTTTCATATTTCTGAATACCTTAAAAATGTAAAAAAAATTGTACAAGATCTATGTTCTGAAACATTCTATCATTATAGCATGTTACAAACATATTTGAATTTTTTAAAAGAAATGATTGCTAACTTATTTAGGCTTCTTTGATATTACTGTAATCTACCAGAAAATTTTTTTCTACATGGAAAAAAAAACAAAAACCCTACAAAACCTCTTGATACCACTGATTGAGTTTCCTGGTACTCTTATGTTTATTATCCCTTTGTTATCTGTGTGTGTCATAAAATTACATTTATATGTACTAGTTCTTGCCTCATCTGGGATAAAAAAGATTAAGGAAGAGGCCCAATGATCAGGCTTCGCCAAGATTGTGAAGGTGTATGCCAGCATGATGATATCACAGACAATTGAAAGCAAAGAGTGCCGGGAGAAGACTTGGGCTGATTCACCAGCCACCCTTTACCACTGATTCTTCTTTTGTCTCCCACCTAGAAGGTGATGAGGTTTATATGCATTAAGGAAAAAAGCTATTCATTATGTATTTACACATTTATATATAACTTTTGACTTACTCCCCATAAAATAATAATCCTGGCAGGATATTGTTAAAATGTATTTGAGTCCAGTTTGGTGGCACATGCTTATAATCCCAGCAGCTCAGGAGGCTGAGGAAGGAAGATTGCAAGTTCAAAGCCAGCCTCAGCAACTCAGTGAGGCCCTAAGCAACTCAGACCTTGTCTTTAAGTAAAAAAATAAACAAGGACTAGGGATGTTGCTCAGTAGTTAGGCACTCCTGGGTCCAATCCCCAGTACTTTTTTTTTTAAAACTTACTCCTAGTCCTGCTTATATTATAAGGCCCACTAAATTGACTTTCAAAGTCTGCATTTGGACCAGATCAAACTGATCTAACAGATTCTTCTTCCTTCACCAGTTTTATTAAAGTATAATTGACTGATAAAACTGTATACATTAAAGTCTATAATGTGATGATTTAATATCTATTCATTTTAATGGAGTAGTTAATACATGTTAGGTGTCCATCTAGGAACTGAGATGCAGAGGGAGTGATGCAGAGGTCTCAGCGTGTGAAGCAGGGCAGTAGCCGAATATTCACTGATAAGCACAAATTACATGATATGGAAAGCTCTATTGTAGTTTTCCTGTAACCATTCCCCTGCCAACATTATCTTCTTTCCTGTAGTGCTCCTTATTCAACGGTGGAAGGATGTGGGGGACAATTTTAGGAAAATCATACCTACAGTATATCTTTCTTCTCAGCCCTCTTTAGCTGCACAGTTTGGTGCCTCCAACTCCCTTGTCATAGTCCATTCAAACTGTTACAAGAAAATACCTTAGAGTGTGTGACTTATAGACAGTAGAAATTTATTGCTCACCTTTTTGGAGGTTAGGAAGTACAAGATGAGGGCACTGGCAGATTTAGTGTCTGGTAAGTGTTTCTTTCTGCATCATAGACGGTGTTTTCTAGCTGAGTCTTCACATGTTGGAAGGAACAAACGAGCTTCCTCACATCTCTATTATAAGGATGCTAATCCCATTCACAAGCATATAGCCTCATGGCCTAATTATCTCCAAAAAACCTTACCCTTTAATACCATCATTCTCGGTTTAGGCTTTAAGCAGCTGAATTTGGGAAAGGACACAAACATTCAGACCATAGTACACCTGCTTTGAAGAACTTTACCCTTTGATACATGAGATGAAGTCTCATTCCTGTATCTTATCTAACATGTTCGGCTGGAGGCAAAGGGGTTTCCTTGGTCCAGGATTTGATAACTCAAAAATGCAAAGATGTATGTTCTTAATCAATGAGTGAGGAAGACTAAGAAAATGAGAGGTTGTTTTTTTTTTTTCAAATTATTTACTCTTTCAACAAGATCTGTGACTGATTGCATCACAAATTAACTAGGAACAAACATTCCTTGCCAATGTAAGTAATAATTTTATCTAACATAACTTAAATTTATTATGAATTTAAGGATAACATATTTTTCCTATTAGAATACTTTTGACCTTACTCCATAGGAAAGAATAATCCTGGTAGGATATGCTTAAGGAGAACTTGATCTACTCCTAAAACTTATTTTACAATACTTGTTACAGTAACTTTGTAAGTGTGCTTGGACCAGATCACCCCAACGTAAAAGATCTTCCTCCTCCCCAGCTTTATTAAATTATAATTGATAAATAAAAAAAATTTGTATGTCTAAATCATAGAATGTGATGATATATATATATATATATAATGTATTATATATATATCTATATATATATATAGATAGAGAGAGAGAGAGAGAGAGAGAAAGGATTACCATAATCAAGCCAATTAACACATCCATAACGTCATGTAATTACCTTTTAAGTGTGTGTGGTAAAAACATGTTAGATCTACCTTCTCAGAAAACTTCAAGTATACAGTACAGTATTGTTAACTATAGCCACCATGCTGTACATCATTAGATTTCCAGAACTTACTCATCTTATGACTGGAAGTTTGCAATCTTTGACATTTCTCCTAAAAGACTATTCTTAATCATATCATCTCTTCTAAAATAGAAGCTCAATTCACCCAGTTCATCCAATTAAATTATGAAGGATTGTAAAACCAGGGAATGAATAGACTTTGTCTAGGGGCACTGGTTATGGGGATTGTTAATGGGAAATGGCAGCAAAAATCTAAATACCATCTTGCTGAAAGAGGATCCAAATCAACATTAGGAGACATTCAAACCAATGTCGTGATCCAGGCAAATGTCAACATTTATAGTTTTTTTCCTATTGATTCATTTACTCATTCAAATGTATACTGCATTATGTATCATGTATGGGATAAGATGGTAAAGACAGAAATTTTCTCATGTTGGTTACAATCTTTTGGGGCCTTTTATCTATCACAAATATACAAATAGTTGTGACACACAAAGAAGATAGTTTTCTTTTAGCACATGCTGCTTCTGTACTGAGAAGTACCAGAGATCTGTGTTACTCAGTTTGGATGAAAGATTTTCTACTACCCCTTACCTTTATTATTGAGAACATAGACAAACATGATTCTTTAGCTTGCTGCTGATTCTCCATTGTTTGGGAGAGAAAGACTCAACTGGTGTCCTGGAAACCCATTAAAATAAAGGCACATTCTTAAAAAATATAACCAGGATAATAAACCCAGTTTCTTAGCCTATGAGCCAGTCTTGCATTGTGGTTCTGTTACTCATGTTCCACCAACTGAGATGTTCCTAGAAATGGTGACAGATGAAGGCCAATGCGCAGCTCAGTACAAAGGCTAACAAAAATCCCACAAGCATGACTTGGCCCTATAACTAATTCAACAAAAGTAACACAGAGCTAAGGAGCTTGTCATTTCCTATAAACGTCTGTAATGTTGGACCTTGAGATCCAATTCAGCTGCACTTGACTGCATGTGAATGGTGTTCCCTTTTAATTGGAAGAATCTCGAGTGTTGTTGGCTATGTTTTTGAGAGGCTCTTGAGTGTTCTTAAGCCTTGTAGAGCAGTACTCAAAAAAATCTGTCTTTGGTGTGTTGGGATCCTGATGAAAAAGCTAATGAACTTAGGCTATATTCATTGAAGTGTGTCATAAAGTTGAAGACAGACTGCAAATGGAATATGGAGTCCCGCGCTGGGCTATATTTCAATAGCAACACTGAACAGATAACATGCAGGTAGCATCATCCAGGGCCAAGCCTAGAAGTAAAATTTTTGGGATATTTATTGAAAGGATACTGATGATTTTTCTGAAGAAATGAAGATTCAGGAATGCAGAAAATGGAAAAAAAACAACTTGAAAAATTGGTGTTACGAAGAATTAGCTGCTTAGGTTTGCTCTAATGGGCTATCTAAAAACCCAGTGGAAGTTTCTGGTCGGCAAATGTAGGGATCTAAAGTAAGAAAGAAAAACCAGGACTCCTCGAATATAGAAAGAGCTACCTCTTGAAACAGAATCTACCCCAGTCTGAGATATTCCTGATGAAGACAGAAACTTCACTCCATGTAGTCTATAGAATAGAATCCTGCAATTAGAGGAAGTGGATCTGATTTAGGTACCCAGGGTCCCAAAGGCCTTGGGGTTGGCCACAACTGCATTTGTAGACCAGATCCATAACTTCTTGCAATAAGTTTGAGAAAGATATTTACTTTATCTGAAAAAGTCCTATCATTTAAAAAATTTCCTTCAATATGTTTGCTTTGAGATGAAAAAATAAGACCTTTTGTGTCAATAGGCAATTAAAACATCTGACACAGAAGACACTCCTCTTAATAACTTACTAACACTCCTCTTAATAACTTCTAGTTTTAAGAATTCCAAATTGAGAGAATGATGCAGGGAGTATGTAATATTTTTTATTAGGTATTTTGTTCCATGCTAATTCTGTCTCTTTTTATACATGTTATGATCCTACCTAAATATGACATTTATTGAATTGGGGTACCTTGTATGCAAAGCTGTGGCTAGAGGATCTAAAATCAATGTGAAGGTCATTCAGGTGATATTTAATATTTTCCTCACAATTCCTCATGGAACTGTATTCAATGTAATTGAGTTAAACTTAAGATGGTTTGTTTTGCATTATCTCTTGGAAAGAAAACAATTACACTTTATTGTCTACTGGGATAATAAATTTGTGTTTTGGCTTTATTACAAAGTAGTTCTCCAAATTTGGAGAAGTCTTTTTACCTCTGATGACCTCAGATTCCTTATCATTAAAACACTGATGGTGGTTAGATCTTTAGAAATCTTCCTTTCTATCTATAAAAAAAATTTTATTGTATAGGTAACTCTGTAGGATTTTACTGTATAGGTAACTCTGTCAAAAAATTTCCCGAATAAAAAGGGTAGATAGCACCATAAACATTGCAATTTGAATTCCAAAGAACTTTCTTAAGACAAAGGAGTAAAAACAAATCAACAGAAAAGTGTTGTCTGTTGGACGCTTTTCTAATGCAGGAAAAAGTAAATGGTACTAACTCAAGGTAAGAGCAATGCCAAATTTGGGTTACAGAAGAGACCTTGACTAACATGAATCAGGAATTACAGAATAATGAAAAGGAATGTGCAGGATGTTATGGAAGCCCCATATCTTAGACACAAATGGTCAAGAAAACCTTTAAGATCTCTTCTTGATGGTAGGAGTGGGCTGCAGACAGAAAAAGCATTTAGGCCTCAGGCTCTGGTATGTAGGAGAAGACTCACTGCACTTTGCGGGCAGCAAGTGGGTTCAGCACAATAGGAGCTCCCAAGAGGGAGCAGGACATGAATTGAGAGACATAGGAAAGGGTCAGAGACTGAAATCAAATGGGATTCTGAGCTACAGTGCAGTGATAAACATTAATAGGAGCCACGGCAAAATTATTTCCCTCATTTTCTTTTTATAGGAAAAAAAAGTATTTGTGGTTATAAAATACACAGGGATCATGCAAAGCCCTGTTCAAAAAAGAGCTAACCCACGAACTTATTTCTTTCCTAACTTCCTTCCATACATATTTACTGTGCATCCACATTAGAACAGACCTTGTGTGAGGTTCAGGACATTCAAATCCTCACATAGGCTGCAGGGCATCTCTCATCTGCATAATACTGTGATTTGGGAAATTTAGTCCATATTTAATTTAACTACCCCCAGTTTCCCAAAAGGTACTCCATCCTTCTGGAGTCCTCTGATTCAGGAGGTGACCTAGATTAAGGTCACATATTTTTCTTGGAGCCATGTGCAGAAATCTCAGGGGGACAGGGGACAAGCTACTTCGCTCCAGTGCTTCTCAGAGCTGATATTTTCTAGTTCTGTCTTCTCCTGTCACGGGTGGTTAAGAGGTTAATAAACTACTAACCAAGCAAATTTCTGACTGGGAACAAATTATTTTCTTGTTACAAGCATCCCTAATCTTCATGGGCAATTCTCTTGGAGTTCCCTTGGTAAAGTGGAAAGGAAGCAACCTTTCCTTGGCAGGTGACAATGCTAACTGGAGGTCTGACAGTGTGGTTACCTCTCACTACACCCTTCAGGTAAGTGACTGAAGGCCCCGTGTTCTTGAAGTGGGCTTACTCTGAAATGCCTTTGACCTCTGCTTTGGGCCTTGACTTCACATTTATATTGTTTCTAAAACTTTCATGGTGCCTAGAACTGGGCTGTGACTTTTAGATGTGGGAGTTTAGAATAGCAGAAGACAGTTTAGAAGTTTTGATCTAATTCTTTTATTGGAGAGGTGAATTATAGAGACCTGAAGGGTTTTGTCCAAGATCGTGTATTTGTTATTGGATTCCAGAACTATGTCAGTTAAGATGCTGTCAGTCACAAGAAACAGGAAGCCCTGTTTAACCATGTGAAACAATAACAGAGTGTGTTATGTCACAGGACAGGAAGGGCAGATGTGGGGCAGACACAAGCCAGGGACAGTCCAGAGCTCTGACTCCTTTACTCTGCTAGTTTCTCTGCTCTGCTCTTCCACAGGTATCAGCTCTGGCTTCAGCCTTGCACCCTTCGTGCTCTCAGCATGCAGGGCCACTGTAACTGGCCAAATAACTCCTTGGTCTTGTCTAACCCATGAAAGAAATTCTTTTCTCCAACTATTGGATAAAAGTTCTTCTTTGTAAACCAACCAGGCCAGATTGCTCATGGACTCGATCCTGGACCACCAACGTCAGGAAGGAAATGCCTGTGCACAGTTAGCTTAAATCTGGATCCTTGAACAATCTGGCTAGTGGCTGGAATTGCTATGATTGTCTTAGTAATTTGAATCCATTTCTGGAGTGCTGATGAGTTCAGTTCTTCTGAGTCACAAATACGACTGTCAGGTGGAAGTGTGTCTCCCCAAACAAAAGTGAAAAGCGGGAGAAGGAAATAGATGTTGTTTACTATGATAAACAACCGTATCAACTGAAAGCACCCAGGGATACCCTGTGTTGATTGGAATAAAAGAAGAGTGTGTTGGCTTTTCATTGCTGTGACAGATGCCTGAGAAAAACAACCTAAAGGAGGAAGCATTTATTTTGGCTCACAGTTTCAGAGGTTTCAGTCCATGATCAGCTGACTCCATTGCTCTGGGCCTGATGCAAGGCAGAACATCATGGCAGAAGAGGGTAGCAGAGGAAAGCTGCTCAGCTCATGGCACTTAGAAAGTAGAGAGGAAAATAAATAGACAATCATCAATCAATCAATCAATCAATAAGAAAGGAAGGGCCAGGGGCAGGATACAGTCCCCTAGAGTAGGTCACTGGGAAGTGACCTACTGCCTCCAACTATGCCTCACCAGCCTACAGTTTCCACCACCTCCCCATAGGTGACTGAAATTATTAATACATCAAATGTATCAGTCCACTAATGAGGTTAGAGCCCTCCTATTCTAATCATTTCCTAAAAACCCCACCTCTGAATATTGTTGTATGAGACTTTGGGGGACATTTCAGATCCAAAGTATAAAATAGAGAGACATATTATGGAGAAATCTAGTGCTTAAAATAGTGTCCCATTTAAGCCTGGTGCAGTGGCGCACGCCTTTTATCCTAGCGACTAGGGAGGCTGAGGCAGGAAGATCAAGAGTTCAAAGCCAGCCTCAGCAAAAGTGAGACACTAAGCAACTCAGTGAGACCCTGTCTCTAAATAAAATACATAATAGGGCTGGGGATGTGGCTCAGTGTTTGAGCGCACCTAAGTTCAATTCTTAGTACCCAC
Organism: Marmota marmota marmota; assembly: GCF_001458135.2. Taxonomy (NCBI): domain Eukaryota; kingdom Metazoa; phylum Chordata; class Mammalia; order Rodentia; family Sciuridae; genus Marmota; species Marmota marmota. The sequence continues at coordinate 846,281 of NW_026000082.1, forward strand.
CCCCCAAAACATTGTATGATTCTTTCGGTGAGTAATGTTGCTAAGACAGTCCAAACAGCAAGTGCAGAGAGCAAGCATTTTACTCTGTGCCAGGACAGTGCCATCTGCTGTGACATCACAGGTGGATGCAGCAGCATATTTTATCTTGTGAAGTTGCCAGGGCAACAAAGTCTGACCATGATAGCAGGGTAGAGTGGCAGCACAGAAATTGACATTTTTCCACCGTGAAAAAACACTTTAGACTGAAACAGATCTTGTTAGAGAATATTTTAGATTTCAAGAGGTAGGGTAGCCAGACAAAGTGGTCATTAATGTCTATAGATGAGTGTTTTTCTTGGGCATTCGTAGGTCAGTGAAAATGATCAATAAATCCTTATGACCAGAGCCATCTAATGTAGTTCTCAGATACTCTGATTCTTCCTTGTCTGAATCTTTCAAAGTTTCTTATCAATAAGGCGCAAGTACGTGCAGAGCTGGATTTTTTTCCCTTGATTTTTTTTGCTTCTATCAAATTTGTTGTAGCTGTTTGATGAATCTCATTTTAATACTTTTTTTTTAACTACTCTTCACAGTGCCTGTCATGGAGCTGGACAAATGGAAGCATTAAATTATTCTTGTATAGGGATTAATTTTTTCTCATGCCTTCAATGCTGATTTTCTAAATTAAATTTTCCTTATTTGCTTCTTGTTGGGATATATCCAAAAGTCATAATAAGTTGACAATAGAGTTTACAAAACAACATGAATCTTATGTAACAAGTGTTGCTACATGTTCACCAAACTAGATGCAATTTGTATACCTATATTTTTTTAAAAAAATTAGTTGCAGATGAACACGGTAACTTTATTTATTTATTTTTATGTGGTGCTGAGGATCTAAGCTAGTGCCTCATACATGAAAGGCAAGTGCTCTATCGCTGAGCTACAACCACAGCCCCTGGATACTATTTTATTTTTTCAATTAAGGGCTAAATTCCCATTCACTTTTGTGAGCAGCAGAAAGTCCAGTTAGAGGCTTCAACACTAACCATAGGAGAAAGAAGGGATTATCAAAGTCATTCATTTATTCATAAACCAAATTATCATGGAGTGACCACTGTGAGTCAAATGCTGTCCCAGGCACTGAGGACACAACAGTGAAAGAATTCTTCTCTCAGTGGAAGAGAAAACTAGGAAATTATGTCTCAAACACTGACACTTTGATATTGTCTATAGGCAGAAGTCCCATTCTGCACCATTAGGTTGAAACCTGTCCACCACGCATCTTGACACCTTTTGGTATTGGTATTCATATTCTTTACCAGTATTGAACTACCAGCATGTCCTTGGGTTCAGAGTTCTAATTCCTTAGTTCATATTCACAGCCATTGTTCTCTAAAGCTCAAAATGGAACCCGAAAAAAAAAAAAAAATCTTGAAGGAACCATCTTTATGTGAAATGATTTCTGGTTAACTTTTGCTCTGGTCTAAACTTTTTATAATGCTTGTGCATTAAAATTATAAACCAAAACTAAAAATAAACCAAAAATAAAATCAAAAATATAAACAAGATTTTATGAAAAGTACATCTGGGGACATTCAGTTTCCAATTAGGATGTTGAAAGCTGGAAAGAATACTGCTTCTATCTCACAACAGAAGATTCCTGAACATCTGCAAAATCCTTGCTTTTATTTGACAAATAATAATTAGACATATTTTGGGGATAAAGTGTGATATTTCAGACACACGCACATACATATCTAATCATGTTTGCCTTATAAAAGTGGGTGTTCCAGCATTCAGGGCATATAGGTTTACAATTTTTAAAATTTTCTTGTTGAATTGAACCCTTGATCCTGACATAGTGACTTGATCTCTTTTTACAGTTCTCGTCTTTAAGTGTATTTTTTCTAGAATAACAGTAACTACTCCTGCCTACTTTTGATTTCTATTTGTTTAACATTCTGTTATTCTCAGTCAAATGCCGCAGTCTGGCTGGGCACAATTCAGGAGCCACTTGTCAAAAGAAACGAACTTTATTTTTAGAACACACACACACCACAACACACAGCTCCTCAGGAAAACCCCTCAGAGCCCAACTGCCACCACCGGCTTCCCACAAGCCTCTCAACCTCCCCCACTCCTCCTGCTCTTGAGGCCAATTGGCTGGGTCACGTGGGCGGAGCCAAAAAAAAGTCCCCCAATGAACAGCTCCTTGGTCTGAAAGGGCGGGGAAACAGCCCAATGAGCATCACCGCAGAGGAGCCAATCAGTTGGCAGCTAGAAGTTTGCTGGGGGCTGGAAGTTTGCTGGGGCCCCTTCGGCTGTGTCTCTCAACAGTTTAACATTCTGTTATTCTCAGTCTGTCTTCACTGTAAAATAAGCTTTTCATAAATAGCATATCATTGGGTCTTCTTTAGTTCATTTACATTCAAGATTAAATTTAAGATTTACTTCTGTCATGTTAGATTTCTTCTCTTTGTTTTGAATACAATTTGTTCTATTTTTCAATTTTATTTTTGGTACTGGGGATTAAACTCAGTTCAATTTAACACTGAACCACATCCACAGCCCGTTTATATTTTACTTAGAAACAGGGTCTTCCTAAGTTGCTTAGACCCTTGCTAAGTTTCTGAGGCTGATCTCAAACTTGTGATCCTCCTGCCTCAGGCCCTGAATCATTGGGATTATAGATGTGCATAAGGAGACTCACCCTATTCTTCCTCCTATTTTATGTTTAGAAATCTAATCAGTCTAATGTGTGTTACCTTAAATGTGATTTGGTGCTTTTCTATTAATTTTTGGAATTCTTTCTTTGTCTTGGACTTTTGGTAGTTTGATTCTAATATGTTGGGATGAATATCTTTCCTGGTCTTACCTATTTTAGGTCCTAATGGTCTCCTGTACTACCTGAATGTCCATATCTTTTCCAACAATAGGAAAGTTTTAGCTCTCATTTCATTGAATGGGTTTTCTATGGCTTGCCCTTTATCTTCTCTTTTGAGTGCTTCCAAAGGGTGAATATTTCTTCATTTAAAGGCGACCTAAAGGTCTCAAAGTCTGTCTTCATTGTCTCTTTTATTTTTAATCTGACTGGTATATTTCAAATGACTGTTTTTAAGTGCAGATATTTTTTTTCTTCTGCTTGATCTAGTCTGTTGCTGAGGCTTTCTGTTTGGTTCTTTTATAAGCTCCCTATGTTTTTGCTGAGTTTCTCATTCATCTGGGCCTTTTTAATTTTTTTTAAATTTCATTCAACTGTCATATTCTCTTGAATCTCATTGAGCTTCTTTATAATCAATCTTTTAAATTCTTTAGCAGGCATTATTTCATCAATATCTTTTCTTTGTGATATTGCTAGAGAGTTCTTGTGACCTCTTGGAGACATGGTGTTACCTTTATTTTTTTATATTTCTTGTTTTATTACATCAAGATTTGCACACCTGGTGAATTGGAGTAGCCAACAATCAATCAAGGAATAGCCTTGATTCTAGCTGCACACCATAGAGTAGTCTCTCTATAGCTTTAACTTTAATGACTTTGGCACAGTGCGTACCTTGTAGAGTTGAAGAAACCCACTGTCTCCAAGGGCCATGTGGGAATGGGGACAATCTAGTGGCTCAGGTACGTGCTGTACACACAACAGAGGGTGTGGGGTACATTGTGCATGGCCACCAACAAGGGGAATGGTGCACTCATCAGATGGTTTGTTTAGTCACCACAGCTGAAGCTCTGCAGCACTTGTATCAGCTCTGACACTGGCAAGGGCCTTTAGTGCTGGCAGCCCCAGCAGTGGTAGGGGGCCTGAAGGACCTCCATTTAGACCAGCAGTTGGATGGGCCCATACACTGCTCAGGAAGAAGCAGCAGCAGGAACTGCAGTGCTCTGCAGTGCTCCCAGTTTTGTCAGCATAAGCATCCAGATGGAGTATGGCGGGTGCAGGGATGGTGATGGGAGAATCCATGGCACTAACTCCTATCTCTGAAACAGTGTGTTTTCACCCTCAGTGTGGTCAGGGGCATGACCTTAGGAACTGCTTGGATTTTCATGTTTAGTCCTACATTGATTTGAGACCACATGTAGCTGGCCACACCCTAGTCTGGGAGGACAAGTGCTCCAGTATCTCAGGGCAAATCTCCATTCCCCTAAACACCTATCTCCTTTAATGCAGAGCAATGAGGTGGACTTGCGTGTTGGGGTCACAGTTGATTTCATAGGAAAAGTTGGGTCCATGAGGCTACAACCTTCTGTCCTAGAGTGATAAAATGTGTCTGGGTTCCCAGAAATGGGAACATGAAGGAATTTCTGTTCTCTGTAGCAGTATAAATTTGGACAATAGCACACTTTTCAAGAAGGAATCTTGTCATGGCAGACTGGGTTCTGGGGATTTGTGAAGTATTATGTGAGTTCCTTCTCCAGAGCAAAACTACTCTGCAGATGTCAGGTTGCTCTTAACTAGGTTACAAGTCCATAATGACTATGAAACTTTCCAATAATTAGGATTGCTTGCATCCATGCTGATATGGTTTTCTAGGACTCTCTTGTTCACCCTGCAAAGGGGGAACACTTTTCCCTCCCAGGCTCAGAAATGGGGTGGCAGTTACTTGCATGTTATGTGTCTCTTTATATACTGTTGTATGAGATTTCTGAGTCTTACATGGCTCTCCCTTGCTGGGTTCCAGCATTTTCCTATGGTTACTCACCCTCAAAATGAAGATATACACCTGTTGCTTTTGTTCTTCTTTGTGGAACAGGAGGTGAGTGTTCAGCACCTCTATTCAAACATTGGAATCTTCCTCAATACATACATTCAATGTGCAATGACTAAATCAGGATAATTAGCATTTCCATCTCCTTATCATTTCTTTGTGTTTGAAATCATCCTTTGTTCTATTTTGCCATAATATATATAATAGGTGATTGTAAAGTATACTCACATTACTGTACTGTATAAAGCTATAATTTAGTCCTCTGTGAATGTATTTTGGTACTTATTATCTATCTTTATTCTCTTCCCTCTCTATTATCCTGTCTAGGCTCTAGTAATCAGTATTCTATTCTAATTTGAAATCAACAGTTTCAGGTTTCATATATGAGAGAGAACAAGTAGCGGTTGCCTTTCTGTGTCTCACTTATTTGATTTTTCATGATATTCTTCAGTTTCACCAATTTTGCCACAAATGACAAGATTTCATTCTTATCTTATAGCTTAATGATATTCCATTGTATAACACACACACATCCATTCATTTTTAGACACTCCAATTGTTTCTATATATTGGTTATTGTGAATAGTACTATAATAAACATGGGATTCAAGTATTGCTTTTATATTTTTATTTCATTTCCTTTGGTAAATCTAAACTTTTCTTAGTGATCTGGAAAAGGAGAATAGCCACTGTTAAGGTAAAACACAAAATCCTGTCCAACTTCTCCTTTCCTAAGAACTGAAAGACTTTGAATTGTTGGAAGAGCAGAAAAACCCCCTTTTCCTGGGGTGTAATTGAAGATTCATTTCCATTTGTGGAAGAGAAAACACTCTCTGACTTGTGAAGTGGTAGGAAACTGAACAGGGCTCTGACTATTTAAGGTATCCTACTCTAGGTGAGAGGTAAGATCACTGAGAATGCCCACACTCTAAGATCCTTGGACACAGGACTTGTCTGAGAATGAGCAGAAGCAAGGCAACAGAGAACAGCACACCACCATGCTAGCAAGCACCATGTAACAAGTGATAGAGGTCTTTTACCAGATGAAAGGGAAAAGGAATGGACAGATGACTTCTTTGATATGCAGATAATAGAGGAAGAGCCTAAATATAGGAGTAGAAAAGACTCACTGAACAAAACTGTCGGACAAAATAGCCACACCATAAGCACATGCTAATGCTGGTGATATATTGAAATAACCAAACCAAACCAAAACAAAAACAAAAACAAAAACTGAAACCCAGCCAAATTTCTGACCTCAACATTAATTACCAGACTGAAGAGGTATTCGTATCTATAGGGATAAATACTATTTATCTTAGTGTCTACTGTTCAACATAGCATATCCAGCAATAGATGCAATAAATATAAAATTACAAACATCAAGAGACAAAGCAGTCAATAAAATCAGAATCAGAGATACTGGTAACTATCAGATAAGAATTTAAATGAACTATGACTAATATTTTAAATACTCAAGGAGAAAATATGTATAACATATATGAACAGATTAGGAATGTCAGACCAAAGAACTAAAAATAAAAGGGAAATAATAGAAATTCTTGAAATAAAAATCATAGCAACTGAGATGGAAAATCACTTTAATGGACTTTTCAGGAGACTTAGTAAGCACTTGAAGAAAATATCCTATCTGAAATATAAAGGGAGGAGAGAAGGAAAACAGAACAGAGAATACAGGGCAAAGAAAACAGAACAGAGAATTCAGGAATTGTGGAATATTAAATGATATAGCATTCATGTAATCAGAACTCAGGAAGAAGAGAGAAAATGAGGTAGAAAAAATGTATATGAAGAGATAACAGCCAATCATTTTCCCACAATAAGATGAAATATGTTAAACCACACATCCAAGAAGCTCAGAAAACCCCAAGCATAAAAACAATAAGCAACACCCCTGTCACAACCCCTTAACACACACTTTAAGAATCAGCATATTCTAACACTAGAAATTAAATTTCTAGTGAAAAAATTGTAAAGGCAGTCAGAGAAAATCAGACAGAGAAAGAAAAGTTATGCAAGACTCCTTGGCGTGATCTATACAAGCTAGCTGATAATGTACTAATATCATTGTGTGCTTAATCAAAAGAAAACTATAAACCTAGAATCATACACCCAGTAAAAATTCATTTCAAAAATGAAGGGAAAATGAGTTCTTTAAAAAATATAAAGTCAGAAGAATTCAGTATCAGAACATTTGCACTTCAAGGTGTGTCACAGACAGCTCTTCAGGCAGTAGAAGTATGTTATCAGAAAGAGACTTTGATGTACCCCAAGAATGAAGATCTCTGGATAAGATCTCTTTCATATGATATGATGAAAGATAAACATTCCTTACTTTTAATGACTCTAAAAGATAATTGATTTTTCTGATGCAAAAATAAGAATGATCTATTATGGGAGAGAAGGATTGGGAGCATGTGCTAAAAGTTTCTTATGCTACCTTTGAAGTAGTGTAATATTGTTTTAGGAACTGTTATTTATTGTGTTTTTGTTTACTTATTTTTATTTAAATATGTTTTAGCTGATTGATAAATAAAAACAAAAAATTATATGTATTCATAGGGCGTCATGTAATGTTTCAATATATGTAAAAGTTTCGTAATGTTTAAACCAGGTTAAACAAATCTAGCTACTCAAATATTTATGATTTTTTTTAATGGTGAAGCTTTCAAAATCCTTTCTTCTAACTTTTGGGAATCTGTGCTTTATTAATGATGTAAACATTGGAACAACCACTAAAATTAAGTGTTTTTGAAGTATATATGAATAATAGGCCAAAAGCCAAGATAAGATTGATGTTAAATGTAAAAGATAATGAATCCAAAGCAAACAGAAAAAAAGGAGCAAAGAATGGATGAAATGAATTGAAAATAATTTTTTAAAAAGGTAGGTTTTAATAAAAATAAATCAATATTTATATTAATCATAAATTGTCTGAACATTACAAATTAAAGATAGAGATCATTAGATTAAACTACATGCTGTGTACAAGAAATTCTTTCCAGATATAGGTTACAATTAAATGCAATATGATGTACTATAAGAAAACTAACAAGAAGAAAGCTGGAATTATTAGATATCAGATACAGTGTGCTTTAGAAAAAGAAATATTACCAGGAATAATGGAGAACATTACATGATGATACAGAAGACAAAACAATATGAACAATGTGAACCGAACAGTGAAACTTCAAAACACTGAAACAAAAACTAAAAGAACTGAAGGTGAAATTGACTATCCACAACATTAGTTGGAGACTTCAATACTCCTCTCTCAATAACTGATAGAACAAATAGATTTTAAATATCAGTAAGGACAGAGAAGAAATGAACAATGCAATCAACAAATTGACATTTGTAACTATTTGTAACTATTAGTAACTATTCTTATATCTAGTAAGTCTTTTAATCTATAGAAATTACACACAGTGATATACAACTATTGCAGTTATTACTAGTTATTACTATTACTAGTTATTACTATTATTACTAGTTACTGTCAGCAGTAACAGAACATTCTACTCAACAATATCAGAGTGTACACCATTATCAAGTTCAGCTGGACATACAACAAAACAGTCCATTTTGGGTGGCCATAAAACAAACATCAACAAATTTAAGTGAATCAAAATCCTAAAAAACATAAAAAATATATTCTCTTATCATACTGAAGTTCATCTAGAAACCAACAGAGAAATGTCTAGAAAATTCTACCCAAAGTGAAAATTAAACAACATAATTATTCTAAGCAATCCATGGCTGAAAGTGTAAGATACAATATAAATGAGAAAATATTTGAAAGTCAATGAAACTAAAAACACAGTGTATTAAAATTTGTATAATTCAGTTAAAGCAGTACTTGAAGGAAAATTTATAGCATTATATAAGCTTACATTAGATGAGAAGACAGAGGTCTCTAATCAACATCTAATACCTTTAACCTTAGGTAGTAGAAAGAAAAGAACTTATTGATACAAAACAATTAGAAAATAGAAACAAAGAAAAAAAATAGAAAAATAATAGCAGGAAAAAGGCAGAATTCATTGAGATTAAAAAAAATTGATGAATCTCTAGTTAGGCTGATAACAGAGAAAGACACAAATTGATATTGGGGATGAGAACAGTCGCATCACTGCATATTCTATAGAAATTAAAGGATAATAAGGAAACATGTGAATGACTTCATATCACTAATGTTGTGCCATGGGCTGGGTGTTTTAGGGAAATGTTTGGCTGATTTTCTAGGGTACCAGTGGACTACAAAGTAGCAGAATAAAGAAATTTTTGTGAGTGATGGAACAGTTTTATATCCTGATAGTGATAATATCTGTATCTTGATTATAACATATGGCTGTATACCTGTGTGTATTTGTCAAAATTCAAAGAACTATACACAGAAAAGTTGATTTTATTTTATGTAAAATTAATTAGTTTCTGTAGTTAAGTTTTTTCTTAATCATTCTTGACATATGCAATAGTTGTATATCACTGTGTGTAATTTCTATAGATTAAAAGACTTATTAGATATAAGAATAGTTACTAAAAATTCTTGTCAAAGAGATTGGAGGAGTCTTTGGAAACATGACAGCTTCATGTAGTATGGGCTCTTGAATTGGATCCTGGAGTAGAAAAAGAACATTATTGGTAAAACTGGGAAGATTGGAAAACAGAATAGGGGTTTGAGATACACTGCTTTTAACTTTTGCATTTAAACATATTTTTAAAACTAAAGAATGTAAGAATTCAGATGAGAACAAGAAAAATCAAAAACAAATTCCCCAAACCCTCCTTTGTCCTAGGGTAACTGAATAAAGTCCCAGTGACACTCATACTAGCCATCTCTCAAGATGGTCGTCTGTCAAAGCAGAGGACTTCACACAAGGAAGCTGTGCATGAGCATGTGCAGCTTATATCTCTGGGCTCTCGATTTGGGGACGTGTGTTTCTCATTATTCATCAAGAGGCAAGATTCAGAATCCCTTGGGGTAATGACTGAAAGCGAGAGGCCAAGTCTCATCTAAGCCTTGTCACAGACAACTTAATGAAGCTTTGTGTGGGATAATGACAACAAATAGAAAATTAAGAAATCCACAACTTTTTGCATTCCACTTTTCAGTTTTGATGATTATGAAAATCCTTACTGTTGAATGAAAGATTTCCTTGTTGATATAACCATCCCTGTCTTCCTGGGCAGGTCCAGAGATGCCCAGGAATTTTAGAGATTAACTCCCACTCTCCTTTTGCAATCCTCATGTTTTCCCCACACAATCTGGCACTCACCTCTTCCTTCACATGCAGCATCTGTGCTTTTACTTTCTACAAATTGTCTCATAATACTTTCTCAAAATATATTTTTAAATTTTCTATGTATCCTGGACATATCTCAATCTTCTGCTGGAATTTCTACATAGTTGGGAGAAGTTCATACATTTTGGGGGGAGAGGGTCAAGCTTCCTGAGTATTCATTTAGCAAAGTTAATCCATCCACTACAGAAAGAATTGGCCAGGCCAGCTCTCTCAACTGCCCCCTGCCCAAGGGGGCACACAATTAAAAACAGGTATATCAGTAAACTGAAAAAAATTTAATTTATAGTCCATTTCTTGGAAACCAAAACATGTATATTATGATTCTGATAACTCCTTGGTCTATATTCCTCTAATACATTAACTAATAGGTCAGGGGAACTCCACTATTTGAAGAAAATTTCTCGTTCATAATACATTTGGATTACAGTGCTTCTATTCATAATTCCTCTAAATGAATGTCTTTACTTAGAAGATACACATATGGTAGGTACAAATTTTCAAGCCACATGCTTAACTATATAGAAAATATTTCTTTTCTTTCCCTTAGAACTATTATGGTTTCTTCCTGAAACTCCTATTTCATCAATAATGGGACACAGTGTTGCCAATTCAGAGTAAACTGTCCTCTTAGGTTTTCATAGTTGATTTAGGAAAAATGTTTTATACTTTAGTCCCAATCTTTTCTTTCTCTGGTATGGCATCTAGATTTCTGGGGATCTCAGAGCTTCATGACAATGGCAGGATGGGAGACTTGTCCTGGCTCTGGGCACCTCCAGTACCTCTGTCTGCCGGAGTCTTACCCATGATCCTCTTGGCCATACAGGAAGCACCCTGCTCCTTGAGTGCTCCACAGTGAGTGAAGGAGCCGAACTTGCCTCTGGCCCCTCAGCCTGAGACCCTCCTGCAACATTTCCTCTCTACTCCCATGCCCCTACTGGTGTGGGTAACTCTTTGTGTGCTTTTTGCCTTCCAGTACAGATGGGAAGCAACACACAGGCCTCCACTATGACAAACTCCTAGATATCCCTGAGTACATGATCACTTCCATCCACCACTCTAGGGAGGACAGGGATCAGTGACCTCTTCTCAAAAGACTCTGACATAGTTTCTCTCTTCTCGACTCAGAGATATTTTAACATCTTTTCAGAACTCATGATTGTTTATTTTCTTATTTATTTATTGTGTGTGGGTGGCATAGAGGGAGGTTGAGAAAATGGGGTTGAGAAAAGTGACTAGAAAAACATTCTTCCCACTCTATGATTTATACCAGGACTTCTGCTTTTAACATTTCAAGAGATAAGAATTAATTTAATTTTCCTGAAATTCAGCTAAGGCCTCACTTCTAAAAGGCCATAAAAAAAGGAGTGTATAATGGGAGCTAAAATTATTTTCCACAATTGTCCTGAGCTTTTCAGCATATAAATTTGCATATATCTCTGTAGTTAGATGTGACAGCCATTGAGGGCATAAAATGCATAGAAGCTTAAGGGACCTTTTCCTGTCCCATGGAATCCCAGGCTCCAGGAGAGATGCCAACAAACAATGGAGAGCAAACAATGGCTCAGGGATCTGAGGGGAGAGAAAAGTCACAATTTTAGGGTAGCTTCTGAAAAAGACAGACACAAGACGGGTAATGAGACCTTCTGTGAGGATGGCCTTAGGCCTGAGCCTAAGCAACTCCATTTAAAAAACTCCAGTTTAAAAACTCCAGTCTCATTAGGCACACCTAACAGAGCTCTCCAGTATGACCTCAGACAAGACACTTCCCCTTACCTCCATAAACAGAGTGAAGCCTCTGGCAGGCTGTCCTCGCCTGATAAGAGGGAAAGGCGAGAAGATCAGGGTGGAGACCACCAGACCTGATGTTTCTGACCCCAGGGTAAATGATGTTATGGAGAAATCCAGTGGTAGCTGATAAAGATTGAAAGGGGGGGGTCAAAAGCCCCCAAATTTAGTATAAATAATCGAGATGATGAACAAGGATGCACTCGAGCTAGAGAGCCTGATGAGGACCTTGACTGACATCCCATCACTTGTCATTGTTTTCCTGATCCCCTGTGTGATCCTCACTGCTCTCAAACTCTACCGTCTCATCTGGACCTTGGTGAGAGCCGCAACTTCACCCTAGGACCCTCTCCTCAACTGGCCGTCCATTCCACGCCAGGAGAATCCTGCCTTGGTTCCGAACCTGGTCACCACGGTCTGAGTGAGTGTGCATCTACTGGACGTAAAGCCTAAGACATTTGAACTTAGCCAGCAGAGGGAATGTCTGTCATTAGCCTGTCATCATTAAGTGTGTTTGCAGTGCTTAGAATTAATCTAGAATTGTTTGCTGTGAATTAATTAATCTAGAATTGTTTTCTGTGGATTGATTATGTTTAGTGCAGTGCCTAGCATTAAAGATTGTCTTTTTCTTGATGAAGAACCTACAGAGTGAATTGTATTGAGTAATCTGAGTGAATAAAGCATTGAAAGGGGCAGACGCGTGTGGACATTCTTTATTTCTCCCCCTCAACTGCATATGTCGCAATTTTGTCCCCTCACGATACCTGATACCTTCTTACCCTGCTCTCTGAAATAGGAAGCAACTCATCAGAAACCCAGTCATTCCTTCATTTAATCAAGAACCAGCTACTTACTGACTGCAAGCCAGGTCTCGAGCCTTTCTTAGTGAATTGACATATGGGTCCCTTATAAAGAAAGGGATGTAGACTGAGCAGTAAAGGAGAGTTGGGCACCACTGTCCCCAAAAGAACTGAGAAATACTGACGATTGCTTACAAAGTATACTATTGCCAGGAACTTTTCTGAAGTCTTACCAACATTTTGTTGACTTTAAGATGCATCCTTTATTATTATTTTACAAATCACTAAGAAAGAAAAAAAATGCTGCCAATTAAATATGAACAATGCTTTTTGCCACTTTGAATTTTTACGTTGTTCTAATCAAAAGATTATCTTTATTTGCAGCAATTTTTAAAATCAGCGATAACCTTTATTCACGAGTAAAGAGGAAAATGCAAGTAAAATAAAGTATTTCTAAAACTCCTTTACATTATTAGGAGGCCATCTAATCACAATTAGTTTTGATATAGATGTCAAAGTCCAGGTTTCTCCAGAGAACAAAAGAGTTAGCGCCATCACTAGATTCATCATGTCATAGTTCTTACAAAGGTACTCGAGGATTCCAGTTCCAGAATTTTCTTCTAATACTTGTTCCCCAGTTTTGATACTCGAGCTTTCTGGATCTTGCTACAAGGTGTCACACACAACATTTACAGCAATCAGGATTTTTTTTTCTTCCTAAAATGGTCCTTAAATGATTTGTGGCACAGAATGGCTGGAGGCCTATAGCCCACCTGGAACCACCACAATCTTAGCTCATCTGCTATCAGTAACAACTTCATCAGAACTGCTACAGGGATGTCCACAAGTGTGATCCCTGTTCATTGTAAGAAGTTCTTGATTTTGAGATGTTAAAATGTGGGGAAATGTGGTCTTAGAATTGAGGCATACAGTTTTCTATGGTGGTTTAGATATGGTTTGTTCCCCAAAGATTCATGTGCTGGAGGTTAGGTCTTCAGTGTGGCAGTGTTGAAGTGGTGGAGCCTTAAGAAGGTGGGGCTTGTAGGAGGTTGTTAGATCACTGGGGGCATCCCCTTAGGAAGGGATTAGTGCCAGACTTGTGGAGTGAGTTAGTTCCCGTGTGAACAAGTTGTTACGAAAGAGCAAGCCTGGCTCCTGAATCACTCTTGGCTTCCTGTCTTGCCATGTGATCTCTCCTTGCACGTGTCTCCACCACACTGCCATCTGCTAAGTGGATGTAGCCCAGAGGCCCCAACCAGAGCCAGTAAATGCTGGTGCCATATTCCTGGACCTCCAAAACTGTGAGCTAAATTAACCATTTCATTTTAAAGCACCTGGCTTTGGATATTTTGTAAGAGTGATGGAAAATAGACTAACACACAAATAAACCATGTAATCCTCACAACACTTTGAAGAAATAACAGTTGTTTCCATTTTTATAAATAAGGAATCCAAAGCATAGAAAATTCTAGAAAGTTATTCAGGTACACACAAAACTGGACTCTGATCCAAGAAGTCTTGCTTTCAATCCTCTCATCACATGGTTCCCTTGTTACTTTCTCATGTGTGTGCTAAAATGTCACCTGCTCAGAAAGTCCTTGCCTGGCCACCTCAACTAAGGTAACCCCTCATTACCCTCAGTATTGCAGCTCCAAAGGAGGGGTGGGGGTTTGCCATCCAGTGTTGCAATATAGACTCTGTTGTTCTCATAACAGGTACCACAATCAGACATTAGTAGACATTCATTCACTTTTTTTTTATTTTTGACCTTCTTTTATTTTTATTTATTTTTATTGTTGACCTTCTTCTCTAAATTACAATCTCCATAAGTGTAAAAACCCTCATTGTTCTACTCAAGTATCTATACTAGCGCCCAGCATATAGAAGGTACTGCATCATTATTTGTAGAATAAATTGAAAAGGTAGAGTCAGAAATCTCAACTACACAGATTTCTCTCTACAAAGCTCAATGGATTTTTTTCAAGGCTACCATATGTATTGTATTCAACAGGAGTGTGTTCAGTGCTGTTCCTTCCCATGCCTGCCTTTGAGAGTAGAGTAATGCAGAGGTAAAGATAGATCACGGATTGATTGCACAACAGTCTGTCTGGGTTTAATCATTGCCTCCGCTACTTATTTGCTGTGTGAGCCTGGGCAACTTACTTAACATCTTTGAACCTTAGTTTTATAGCCTTTCAATTGTTAATAATAATAGTACGCACTACATGGTGTAGTGAGGATGAAGTGAGCTAACACAAATGCTTAAAGCAATGTCTGGCACATTTTTCACTTGATCTATGCCGCAGCCCCGCTGGCTGGGCAAAATAACCGGGGGTGTGACGAATAACTTGTGTACTTGATACAGCAGGAGTGGAAGCCGTTTATTGCAGGACAGGAGCAGTATTTATACATTCCACAGCTTATCTAATTAACATAAACTAGATACAGCAGTCAACCAATCAGGAATCTCCACACTTAATGGCTCGCTTTTGTTACTTCTCAAACCACTCCCTCTGGCATTTTGCCAGGCACCATCCAGACTTATTTACGAACTCTAACATTCCCCTGGCAAAATGCCAGGTGTTGTTTTGACTTGTTTACAGACTCTAACAATCTAAATGTGGCCTATTAATATTATTGAAACCAGAGTCTGACATGAAGCTCCATTCTCTTATTCTGCTGGCGGTGGGACCTGTGCAAAGCTGCAGGCCTCTGTAGCTGAGAAAGCCTGTTCTAGTGTTAGCAGCCAATCATAGCAGGGAATGCCTACTGGTGTCACGTCTGAGGGTCGAAACCAGCAAAGCCGGATTCTTCTCCACCACTGTCAAGTGGTATGTTGCTACTCTCAGTATTGCAGCTCCAAAGGAGGGGTGGGGGTTTGCCCTCCAGTGTTGCAATATAGACCCCAGCAGCTCACCGCGCAGACAATGGAAGGCAAGAGCAAAATGAATAAGATTTATTCAACCGTGAGGAATAGAACCAGAACTCTTGCAGGTGTAAGAGGAAACTAGGTAGCAGGTTACGATTTGAGTGTTATAGTCTAGTTGGGTCAACACTGTTGATCCAAATTTGTGCTAACAGGGTTTGGAAATGTACTAATGCTATTGGTTAGCCCTGCAATCCCATTCAGGTCTGCCCCATTTCCGTTTTCCTGCCACTTGTGGGGAGGCAGGATGACAGATGCTTGGGGGTCCCAGGCTGCGTTATGGGCATTGTGGGCATCCACAATGGGCTTGCCTTGCCTCAGGCATGTGCCTGCATGGCAGGTTCCATGAAGTCACAGCCTGGGGCCATGTTCACCACCCATGCTCCTGCCCACTTGCCCACCTGGTCCTCAGCCCACCTGAGCCCTCACTCTGGGATATAATTCAATATATATATATATATATATATATATATATATAGAGAGAGAGAGAGAGAGAGAGAGAGAGAAACAGAACTCACAAACATACCACTCCATTCATTTTATTTATTTTTTCAATTTTTCAATTGTGTATAGACACAATATCTTTTATTTTATTTATTTTTTTATGTGGGGCTGAGGATAGAACCCAGTGCCTTACACATGTGAGGCAAGTGCTCAACCACAGAGCTACAACCCCAGACCCTCCACTTTATTTTTCTACATATCCTGGAGGAAGGGACGGGCCAACAAATAGGGCCAAGGGCACACAGGTATAGCCACAGTTGAAAACTCACAGGGCCTTAAGGTTATTTTCTGTGATCATTATGGAAATAGTACAGTTTGGGAAAAAAAATTCTGGGGAGTCAGGCCATTCAAAATGCACTTTTACCTAGTTCTTTGATTCCCAGGCTCCATTAACTTAAGAATCTGTCATTCTTTCTTCAATAGCCCATCATAACTAGCCTGTTGCTGAGAACCAGGTGAATGTCAGAATATGCTTCCTTTTGTGGTCAGCCTCAATGGGTCTTGTTATTTATTTTAGGTGTAGGACACTGCTTTCCAGAGAGGCCATTATTTGCTAGCAGATTGAAGCAAAAGAACTTCTTGTATAAAATATTGTGGTGCTTGACTAAACACTTTCCCCAAAGGTTAAACTTGTTCCTGTGTTCACTGTTTGCCTACCAGGGGACTAAAAGTGTAGCTTAATGGTGGAATCCTCACCTAGCAGGCCTGAGGCCCTAAGTTTGATCCCAGCACTGTTCCCCCCAGAGTATGACTTTACATTTTTTTTTTAAAGTTTGATACTAAGCTGGGTGGCACAGCACATGCCTGTAACCCCAGTGGCTCGGGAGGCTGAGGTAGGAAGGAGGATCATGAGTTCAAAGCAAGCCTCAGCAAAAGTGAGGCACTAAGCAACTCAGTGAGACCCTGTCTCTAAATAAAATACAAAAGAGGGCTGGGGATGTGACTCAGTGGTTGAGTGCCCCTGAGTTTGATGCTGGATACACCCCCCCCCCCAAAAAAAAAAAAACCCAAACAAGAAACAACTTTGATACTAGTAAAAACTCTGTCAGCTTCCCACCCATGGAGACGGTAGGCTTTCTGTCAGTCTTTATAATAGGCACTGCCCTTTTTTTAGGGGGGGCAGGGGGGAGTTACTACTCAAAGACTATATGTTCTAGTACTAAACATCATTCTGTTCATTTTACAATGTGTTGCTTTCCTCTGATTTGACATAGATTCAATTGAAAATGAATTAGCCTGGGTCATCAGTTCAATAAATCCAACTATCCCAGAGTAAAGTTCATATTGAGATTCTAAAGAGTAAACATACATACCACCTCCTGATGTGTTTGGCTGAAAGAAAAAAAGAATTATGGATCAGGACTTTCTTTTTAACATCTATTGTTTAAAACAATATTCTAAGTGCTTTATGCGTAGTAACTAATTTAATCCTTAAAACAACCGAAGAGGCTCTCATGACCCCTAACAATCATAGTGAGCTTCTACTACTTTTAGGCCTGAGAGTCCTGATGTCATAGATTAAGGAATGAGAGGGACCTGTCTTAGAAGACTGTTGTAGAGACCTGGCCAACCTTTGTGATAGTGAAGGTAGCAGACTAGATGAAGCTGTAGGAGTAACAAAGAGAGAGATCTTTGTGATGTCGGTATAGATTTTTGTAATTAATCTTTGCTATGCTCCTTGTGTCTATTGTAAGGACCAACAAATTGGAGGTTCTTGAATAAATACTTGGTGATCGAATTTTAAAAATGAAGGACTGAATGAACAATTCTGAGCTTCAGTGACAGTATTGCTTTATACCACTGGATGGTGCTATAAAACCACTCATGCAGACACAAAATGGCCTTTGTTACGTTCTGGACTTCCAAGCAAAAAGATTCCTCTCCACTGTCTCAGCTTTTCAAAGCATCTCGATAGCCTTTTCACGTAGCCTTTTCTTTCCGAGAAAACCTGGTAATGTTTCTGATCCATCTTTAAAAGTAATGATTGTTCCAGCAACATTTCTACTAAATTTAGATCCACACTGAGGTGTTTTTTGCTTTCTTTCTTTTTATTTATTTTTTATTTATATAGGACAGCAGAATGCATTACAATTCTTATTACACACATAGAGCACAATTTTTCATTTCTCTGGTTGTATGCATAGTCATACTAATTTGTGTCTTTATACAGTACTTTGGATAATAATGGAGGAATAGATGAATTCTAGATAGGGCAGAGGGGTGGGAGGGGAAGGGAGGGGATATGGGGTTAGAAACGATGGTGGAATGTGATGGACATTATTATCCACACTGAGTTCTGCAACTCTGACACCCAGAAGACAGACAGTCTGTGGGTCATGGTTGTTGTTATTTTGATCAGGGGTGGCTGTGTAGATTAATTAAATGGAAGAAAGGAAACCAAAACCCTGAGATTTGGATCCCTTCTCAAAATCCCTGTATGACTTTCCTCAAAATGAAAATAGTCAACCTATCAGGTTTTGAGAGTGAAAGGGATAAGATGCCAAGGGATATTTAGAGAAAAGGCACCAAAACTAGTGTGAGTGGGTTTGAGGGGCTTCCTAGAGCAGCTAGTTTTCAAATGGCACTCTCATTCCTTCTCCATGGCCCAAGGAGTCTTCAAAGATATTTTAGCTGTCCAGGTGTGCACATGTGTGTATGTTCAGATGAGTGAGTGTGTGTGTGTGTATGTGTGTGTGTGTGTGTGTGTGTGTGTGTGTGTAGTGGTTGCAAAAGGGAATAAAGCAGGACCGTGTCTTCCAACTCTTTGGACCAGAAAAGCTACATGTTGGGATGGGGCCTTTTTTTTTTTTTTTTTTTTT